>NW_023485915.1:0-1380 GCF_013731165.1 Rhagoletis pomonella | reverse complement strand
TCAAAAGGAAGTTTCGTGCCAAGTCGCGCAAGTTCGTCGGCCTTACATTTCCCATATTACCATATTACCTTTGGGCGAAATGACCCAGCCATCTCGTTAAGAGATGCGCGGCATTTCATGGCTACCATGGAGGTTGTCGACTGCTTCGTGAGGGACTTTATTGCCGCCTGGCTGTCAGTGAAGATATAGATATCAACTTGGGGTATCATATCACACTTTACCAGTTTCGTGGCCCTGTCGATTGCCATCAGTTCAGCCTGGAAAACGCTACAGTGGTCCGGGAAACGAAAGTTGAGGGAGATTCCCAGGTGATGGGAATGTACACCTCCTCCAACCCTTCCCTCGAGCTTTGAGCCATCTGTGTATACATGGATGGACTCTCCACTACTTACAACGTCATGCTTCCACTCTTCCCTTGAGGGTAGGAGGGTCGCGAACGCTGTAGCGGGTGCAGGTTCCGGAAGTGCATAGTCCACCAATCCGGGTAGCCCCGGAAACTCCGTTAATATTCTACCGTGACCATAACTGGTATTTGACCACTTATTAAAATGGTCATTCGAATTGCCGCCCCACTTGCGACTTGTTTGGCATGTAGGTCCACCGGAAGAAAATTCAGTAGGGCATACAGTGCCTTGGATGGTGTTGTTCTTATCGCACCAGTTATGAGTGTGGACGCAGGCCTTTGAACCTTGTCCATTTTTTTGAAGTTTACCCCTTTCCCAAGGGTGTTCCACCATACCACTATACCGTGATAGAGAATTGGCCTAACCACCGCCGTGTATAGCCAGTGTATTATTTTGGGTTCCATCCCCCATTTTTTCCCTATTGCTCTGCTGCAGGAATATAGTGCCACTGTTGCTTTGCGCACTCTATCTGCAACGTTGGGCCCCCAGTTTAGTTTCCTATCTACTATGAGAACTAGATATTTGGTCTCTTCCTTTATTGCGAGGGTGTTGCCCACTAGATTTATGTTGCCGAGATCAGGTATCTTGTGCTTCCTGGTGAACAACACAAGGTCTGTTTTTTCAGGATTCACTCCCAGTCCTCGCCTGTTACACCACAGGGATAGTTTGTTGAGGGATCTTTGGATCAGATCTGTCAATGTCGTCGGCGTATGCAATTATCTGACCTCCAATGTCTTCAAGTTCACGAAGAAGGCTGTCTACAGCTATGTTCCACAGTAGCGGTGATATTACTCCCCCCTGGGGTGTACCCCTGACGGGGAACCTTTTTATTACTGATTCACCTAATCCTGCGCTTATTTCTCGGCCGATTATCATTCGTTCAATAAATGAGGTTAGTGTATTGCTTACTCCCAGATTTATCAGAGATGAGATAATCGCTGCAGGAGATACATTGTTGAAAGCACCCTCGATGTCC
>NW_023485914.1:0-1380 GCF_013731165.1 Rhagoletis pomonella | reverse complement strand
TTCGCTTGCGTCGACAAAGACATGAAGCTGAAGACCGTCGGCGGTGGGATATAACGGTGAGTAGCAGCGAGGTATGGAAAACTTGCGAACTTCCTGGAACATTTGCCACCATGTTACCCATTGCGACGCGAGCGGTTCCGGTAAATAGTCATCCCAGTCGATGCCTTGCCTCCAGGTCTCTTGTAGTAGCAGCTTTATGGGAATGGTGACGTTGGCTAGCAGGCCAAACAGGTCATAGATGGTCATGGCCAAGCCTAGTAGCTCTCTTTTTGTAGGTGACCTCTTGCCATCTGTATCTCGGTATCTTCTGGAACCTAAAATGAAACTCCAGCGTGTCATTGGTGGAATTCCAATACATACCCAAGATTTTATCTGTTTTTGGCTGACGTTCCATACTGATGACATCGGACTGCACTGGGTTATTGTTCCTGAGTCGTTGTTGCAGTTCCTTGCAGTTGGAAATGAAGTTCCGTAGATTTAACGCGGCGGCTGCGTTTATTGCTACTGCTTCGGCAACCACCTCCTTGGCTTCGTTTGGACTATCGAAGCTAGCAACAAGATCATCAACATATGTGTTTTCGGTGACGACTCTTACTCCCCTGGGCATTGTTTCCCGAAAGTTGGCGGCGTTGATGTTCTTTACGTGTTCTGCGCAGCATGGCGAACAAGCTGCACCGAAAATCATTCATCATGTAAACTTGAATGGGCTCATTTTGATCTCCATCCCTCCATAAAAACTTTGGGAATTCCTGTCACCCTGTCGAATCTTTATTTGCAAAAACATTTCTTCAATATCTCCGGCCACAGCAGTTTGGCGTTGGCGAAACTTATGCATTATATTCATAAGCGGTTGTGCACATTCGGGACCTTTCAGTAGGAATGTGTTTAGTGAAACGTTGGAAACTGTGGCTGCTGCGTCGAAAACTACGCGAAGCTTATTTGGCTTGTGGGAGTTAACCACTCCAAAGTGCGGCAAGTACCAGGTGGCAGGGCTCTCTTGCATTGCTTCGGCTTCTGATAGTAACTGAGCATACCCTTTGGCGATGTATTTTCCAATAGCTGATCTGTACATCTCAGCATATAGGCTGTCGTTTGCCATTTTCCTCTACGTTAAGTAATCTTCGCTTAGCCATCTCGTAGCTGTGAGGTAAGGCGACGTCATCCTCGCGCCACAATAGGCCCACTTCGTAACGCTGGCCAATATTTCGCGTCGTAGTTTCGAGGATAGTCCTATCTCTGGTGTCATCGGATTCCAACGGTCTATCTGGTATCTTCTCGCCTAAACTTTCTATACTGAAATAATCGACCAGTTGATGAAGCTGCTTCGTTGTAAGCGACCTTCGAACATGAAGACATTGGACTGCACTGGCTGACGGTGCT
>NW_023485913.1:0-1380 GCF_013731165.1 Rhagoletis pomonella | reverse complement strand
GCCTGTGACAATTGCGAACCATTTATTGTTGGCACCAAACACTCACATCCACACACACGTGCACCTTCATCATACTAATTGCAAATTCATATGAATTTTAATCACGAAAATCGCAATTAAAATTAAAATTTAAAAACTAAAAATTCATTGGGTATAAAAAAAAAATAAAACAATAAAATCTAAAAATAAATTGAAAAAGATTTAACTGAAAAAATATATCAAATAAGTCTCTAAAAATTTCATGGAAAAAGCACATACAGTGGTGTGACAAGATATTTCAACCAATTTTTCCTAGTTTTCTTTTGTTTATGTAATATTTATTATTTATGCAAATATTAAAAAGTTCTGCGAAATTGCATCTACATTCTCAATTTTTTAATCAGATTTTTTAGAATTTTGTATGCAGTTTTATAGCCCATTCCATTTTAGTAGAGTAAAGTGCAAGTTTGAAGTTCCTAAACAATCGCGTTGATTTTTGATAATTGTTATTCTGAATGTATTACGCACTTTTTTCCATAAAAAAAAAAAACGAAAATTGTTGAACATACTTTGTATGGAAGAATCTGCGTTACAAAAATTGCCAAAAATCAACGCAATTTTTTAGCAACTCAAAACTTACACTTCATTCTACTATAATTTAATGGGCTATAAAACGACATACTCAAAAAAAATTCTAAAAAGCCTGATTAAAAAGTTTAAAATTTTGCAATTTTTATACGGTTTGTTAAATAATGAGCTATAATTTTATAAAAAATTAATAAATATTAAAAAAACGAAAGAAAAATAGGCAACATTTGAAAAAATGACGTGCCCCTATTTATTTTTCCACCACTGTATATTTAGTTTTATAACAATAAATTTCAAAAATTAAAGGGAGAATTAAATAAAAAAGAAATAATTAAAAAAGAATAAAAAATAAATCAAATCCAGCTTCCAGCTTCGGATCTCTCGAATGGGACGCTAGTCGTTAGTTCACTTAGCCATTGCGACTGTTGGCAGCGCGAGCAAAATAATATTAATCTCCATTTGGAATACTTAACTGCTTAACTGATCGCTGTGAAAAGTGCTTTTCGCATGAAAGTTAGCAAGGGAGCTTTTTTTTGTAAGACTTTCGTTCCAGAATAAACAAAATCTTTCAAAGTAACTTGCAAAGTATGGTGTTTCAATTGTCTTACAAAAGACTTGCAACTAGCTTAGCCAGAATCGCCCCGTAAGTTTTAGGTGGATTTTTATATCAGAATCTAATTTTTGTGAAAATTGCTTTTAAGTATAACATAGTTATTGGATTTGTATAAAATTATAGATTTGGTATAGAGAATTAATAAAAAGTAGCGTACGAAACGAGTGCTACTTAGTTTAGAAACTCTCATCACTATCACC
>NW_023485912.1:0-1380 GCF_013731165.1 Rhagoletis pomonella | reverse complement strand
GTAATTGGTAGGCACTGTGGCCAATGGTAATCAACTATTACCACCTCCGCATGGTTGTAAGCCATGCAGAGTCCGCAGAATGCTCCGGAAGCAGTGTCCGGAGGATGCATCCGACTAGGCAGAGCATCCTTTGAAGTGCCATCTTATTGAAACTTAAGAAAGTTCAATTACTTGGCAGTTGAGAAGTGCATGTGCAAAAATTTCCTAAATTGCATAAAGGAAATTTTTTGCACATGCAGCAGTACATAGCATGTATTTAGGCGCCTGGTGTTAGCAGACGCGCCTAAACACACGGAGTTGATTAGACTGGTCAGCATGTAAAATAAGTCCTCTACCATTACTTCACGACATTCCTTCCGAGGATTTAAAGAAATACCTGGAAATGGAAGATCCGCCGAAACTTGAAGTCCAATCATACTCAAGCTGTAGAGAGACTCGTGAAAATGGTAACCGATGCAAGTAAGAACTTGATTGGGCACGACCTTAGAAAGGGCTACATTTTAAACAAGCTCAAATCAAGACTTGAAATACCTTGATTTAAAAAAATTTGACTTAAAAGTCAATGCATGAAGAAACTTAAGATTTTCTTAATTTTTAAGTGTTTCCTGTAAAATTTTAGAGCTCTGCACAGTGGTGGAAAAATAAATAGGGAAACGATATTTTACCAAATTTTCCCTATTTTTCAATTAATTAATTCTTTTCCAGCCCAACCGACACGAGGGGCGCAGTACGCATGACGTACGGAACTTTATTTATTTATTTTTTTTTTGGCGCCGAGTCGTGGAAACAGGAGTTTGTTAAGTGTCGAGATCTAAAACTACTCAGCTACAGAATCAAATTCATCAGCTGATTGGATATGCTAAAGATAGTATCTCAATTATTGAGAGTGGAAATGATAGTTTTCTTTATAGTAAAAATCGAGTCCGATTTGAAGTTTTAATATTCATAATTTTTTTCATAAAATTATAGCTCATTGTCTAACAAAAACCATATAAATTCATGTTTCAAACTTTGCGCAAAAATTATAAAAATTCTGCAAAATTGCATCTAAATTTACAAAGAGTGAGAAATTCAAAAAGCTGGTGAAAACAAATTTTTTCGAGAATTTTCACAAACGTTTAAAGCAAGTCCTGCAAATCAAGAGTACGAGGATTGAAATTAATACTTAAATAATGCCTATTCGTTTAGCTGCATTTTAGTATAGCTGCAATTTTCTGTTAGGAGGCTTATTTCGGTAGGAGTTTTATAAAATATGAATGAACATTTTTTCGTTTAACAGCATCACGAGATCAAACACAACGATTAACTCTGTCCATTACGAAATGGTCTAATAACTGTAAAGATTCCAAAAAACAGTTTCCAATAACCGAGTTTTTTAAT
>NW_023485911.1:1261-1380 GCF_013731165.1 Rhagoletis pomonella | reverse complement strand
TATTTTATTCGTTTCGCTTCTTTGCTTCATTTCGGGGAATGCAAAGTGGAATGTCCTACAATATTTTATTTGTTTCGCTTCTTTGCTTCATTTCGGGGAACGCAAAGTAGAATGCTGCA
>NW_023485911.1:0-1161 GCF_013731165.1 Rhagoletis pomonella | reverse complement strand
TTTCTGTGGAAATTTGTCTCGCATAAAAATCATGTTTTGCTTTGTTCAATTTGCAGCGAAGTTGAAGTCAGTCAATGAAGTGACGTACAAGAGTGAGGAAGTACAATTTTAAGCTTAATTAAATATGCATGTATGTACATACCGATTTTAAAGAAAATCTAAATACCTAAATACATACATATGTACGCTGATTTATAAAAATTTTAATTAATTTTAATCTTTTAAGACATTTTCTGATTTCAATTTAATATAAATAAGTATGTACTTATCTAGGCATTCTACATTAGTTTCTCTGTAAGGCATTCTTTTTTCGCTTCTCTGGATTCTGTTTATCCATGCGTTCTCCCTTCGTTTGAAGGTAATGCTGCGGGTAAGGCCTTACCTCCAATGACATGCCCATGTTAAAATAAGGCCTTCTTGAAGCGAAACGGTAAGCGATTCCCATCGCCTAGCTCGTTTCCACTTTCGTTTCTGTGGTAATCGTGGAGGAGGGGTTCCTCCTCTCTTCTTCGGCAACACAGAAAGGAGGATTCTACGTAGTAAGGGTTATAATTCCTAACCGAATTCTACGCAAAAATACTGTGGACGCAAGTGAAAATTGTGATTTTAGGCAATTTTTCTAAGGGGTTCCTGGAACCCATAGGGCGCCTAGGTGGGGGTTGGAGGTGCCACGCCCACTCCCCCTTCGCACACCGCCTCTTCAATGACCGCCCTTATAGGAAAGAATTCCAGACTCTTCCTGAATGTATGGCCATTTTTTTTAATTTAAGCCTTATAAATAATTTAATATTTTTCTGATTTTTATATCCGAGCGCCCTGCACCTACCTTGCTACGGCCATGCTTACACTTTTTCACTATCACACTTAACTTTGCTTAGTAAGTAGTGTTTGCCACAATATGAATTGCAACCCAGCAAAAAACACGATTACCACAGAAGCGAAAGTGTAAACGAGCTAGGTGATGGGAATCGCTTACGCTTTCGCTTCAGGAAGGCCTTATTTTAACATGGGCATGTCATTGGCGGTAAGCCCTTACCCGCAGCATTACCTTCAAACGAAGGGAGAACGCATGGATAAACAGAATCCAGAGAAGCGAACAAAGAATGCCTTACAGAGAAACTAATGTAGAATGCCCAGATGAGTACATACTTATTTATATTA
>NW_023485910.1:0-1380 GCF_013731165.1 Rhagoletis pomonella | reverse complement strand
AAATTTTATATAAATTTAACAAATATTGAGCATTTTAAGGCAAAAAATTGTTGAAAAAATTTGCAAATTTTTTTCATTACCAAAATGCTCGAAAACCACTCGAATGATTTTATTTTTGTTTTCTTTAATCAAAAATTCAAGAGTTTTCCTTTCGTTTGGTATATGGGAAGTATTGGTTGATATCTTCTAAGTATGTTTATTTGTTTCAAATATATGGGCATAAATGATTTCCCGTACAAAAACACTTCGTCATCGTTTTGCAAACACGTGCATGCGTTGGAAGTGAGGAAAGGAGGCAAAAAGTATGTATGTGTACGTGAGTACATATTTCGGCTTTTGATAAACAGATGGAGCAATATTTACATATAACCTAATCGCGTGTGTGTACATATGTAAATACATACATACATACATATGTTGATTGCAGTTAATGTGGATCTGTTTCTATTTTTAGTAATCTGTGTATGTCTATACATACATATGTACATACATATTATATATGTACATACATATATGAACACATGTATGCATAATACGCGAAGACTTTTCGAAGTGAAACAACATTTACATACATAGATAAAGAAAAGGATAAAGGCCAAGGTAAAAATAAACACAAAAACAAAGTTGAGTAAAGATAAAGGCAAACATGAAGACCAAGGTAAATTTAAACACTTTACTTATATCTATAAGTGCAAAGGTGAAGGGGAATATGTATATGAAGAATATGATAAACATAAAAATAAAAACAAAGATAAATATAAAGAAAAAGATGCGGATGAGGATACCGATAAAAGTATAGATGAAGATAGAGGAAGAAAGATTAAAATAAAGGTAGTTGTAGAGAAAAGGATATAGATAAAGGCACAGAGACTCAATCTCGGAACTATTTCAGGATTTTAGGGATTCTCGGGACTTATCGATATATCGATATTTTGTTGGTTTTTTTATCGATTTTGTTATCGAAATTTTTATCGATATTGTTATTGATTTTGCTATCGATATTTTTGGAACTTATCGATATAATGATCGATATTTTTATCGATTTTGTTATCTCTTTATTATCGATTTTGTTATCGATTTTATTATCGATTTTGTTAGCGATATTTTTATTGGTTTTGTTATCGATATTTTTATCGATTTTGCTAACGATTTTGTTATCGATATTTTTATAGATTTTGTTATCGATATTTTCAGAACTTATCGATATAATGATCGATTTTGTTATTTATTTTGCTATCGATATTTTCACTTATCGATATAATGATCGATATTTTTATCGATTTTTTTATCCACATTTTAATCGATTTTGTCATCGGTTTTGTTATCGATATTTTTATCGATACTTTCGGAACTTATCGATATAATGATCGATTTTGTTAT
>NW_023485909.1:0-1380 GCF_013731165.1 Rhagoletis pomonella | reverse complement strand
GCTTCGCTTCCTCACTGGAAGGGGTTTTTACGTGGCAGGTCCCAAACATACAAGCCATTGCTGGGACGGGGGTGGTTTCGCAACCAAATACACGCTTCTATAGCGAGCCGCTTGCTGCAGACTTCAGTGAGCCCTTAAACCGAATAAGTCGGAGTGGCCCCACCGAAGGTCCTTCTTTTCTGCCGTGGTCCAAGGATCCACTCGGATTGATTACCGCATCTCGCACATGGGTTGTTCACGTTGCCCAGAGTGCGCGAACGAGGACGCAATAGTCGGGATTGAGTATAGCCGTGCAACTGTAACTGCATATCCAGTACAACGACTATACCCCATTGCACTCCACGGTCAGTCGAATTTTCATTTGATTATTTTTTATTCATTTTTTTATAAGTTCTATATTTTTAACGTTCCCTTCAGTTAGTTGTTGTTGACTTTTTTAATAAAATTAAGCTCTAAAAATTTCAATTAACTAATACTAAAATAAAAATGTTTATATAAAATAAAACAAATGAAAATAAAATTAATTATACAAATCAAATAAAATTAAAAAAAGTAAAAAAATAAAATGAATAATAAAAACACGCAACTCTCACCACTCGGCAACCGCGGACGCCAAAGTCGCTTGCTTTGTTTGCTTACTTGTACAAAACATAGCAGCTGGCCGCTTTTACCAGTGTTGTCATCGAAAATTCCACTAATCCGAGTTAATTCCCACAAATTGTGTGCCTTTGTTCGGCTGCTTATTTGCATTTGAAAGAGGAAAATGCATGAGTTAATGCAAATAAAGCCCGTTTGTCACCCGTATAAGATCCCTACGATAACAACAAATATAAATGCAACGTATAACTGTCTGCATTAAAGAGCGCGTGATTACATATGTATTTACAGTGTGACTCAAAATAACTGTCACTGTTTTTACTTTTTTCCTAACCCTAAGAAATTCCATTTTGAGGATGGTTCCGTGCGCAAAAGTGGAAAACTTTTGACTGCCATTCACCTGGGAGTGGCCAGAAGCGATTCTTGTGCGTACGGTTCAAATCGCAGCTCACAACGTCCGGATATTTATATCCACGTATCCTCTGGGTAGCAACCAAACACCCGTTTGGGAGCGAGCTAAAGTGAGAAGGCGTAAAACTTCGCGTGCGCTGGGCTTGGGTCCCGCCACGTTAAAACTCCGCCCAGTGAAAAGAAAAAAACGGCCTCGGATGAGACCCCCTTTTTCGACCACGGCTAACGTATGAAGGACTATGATTTAAGGTTAGGCACCTGGAATATCCGGACCCTTAATGGGGAAGGTGCCTCTGCCCGGCTGGTTGATGTCCTCGGGAAGACAAAGGCTGACATCACCGCCATCCAAGAAATGCGATGGACGGGGCAAGG
>NW_023485908.1:0-1380 GCF_013731165.1 Rhagoletis pomonella | reverse complement strand
GATGTATATGTTTCATAACCCTGCAGTGAAAATTTATCAATTGTTAAGAAAGGAATTCTACGCAAAAATACTGTGGACGCAAGTAAAAATTGCGATTTTTGGCCATTTTTCTAAGGGGTCCGTAGGGAACCATAGGGAGCCTAGGTGGTCGGGGGTTGCATTTTTGTCAATGGCGGTTCATGCCGTCTCCAAAAAGGTCGGTTGGAGGTGCCACGCCCACTCCCCCTTCGCCCACCGCACCTTTAACGAACGGCCATAATGGAAAGTTTCCCCCATAAAATTGAAAATATAACGGCAATATTTCTTGTTTATAATGGATTAGATCCATCTCACACCACGGACTTTATCGGCCGCCGATTTAGATGGGCTCGCTAGTCTTTCCATTGCACCACAACTTATTGGTCGGAGCGATTAAGCTGGTGTAGTGTGCGCACCTCCATACATCTTCATGTACATATTTCAAGCGAGCCCTATTATTTAAATAGGCGGCCGATAAACTCTGTGGTATGCGGTGGCTCTTATAGCTGCATCCTTACACCTATTCCGTGTATTGCAATATCCACGAAAGCAGCAGTTAACTTTTTATGAAGAAAAATATTTAAAAATATTCGAAAATTATTATTTATTTTTCCAACGTCAAAAGGTCGATTTTTTCTGAAAAATTTGGTACAACAAAAAATACGGAACACGTTTTCTGTCAGATAGCTAACATGGCGGATAAGAAGAAGAAGTGAAACTACCTTCTAAAAATTATTGTATCATGCTACCAACTATTTCAACTATTCGAGCCCGTTGAAAATACCCTGCACGGAACGACGCGTCGCACGGATGAAGCGTCTGTCTGACGGTTGGAATTTGGAATTGTGGGTGAGTGAAGAAATTTTTATATTATTTTTGATGTATCCAAAAACCGCAGTATACAGCAGCCTGAACATTTTTGAAGTTTGCTAACATAACAAAAAATGTTTTCAAATTTTCAATCTCACATACATTCTCATTTTCAGTCTCAAATAAAAGAAAATTTGAATATTTTCATCTACTTGTTTTTTGTTTTACTTTTATTTGGCATTTGAGTTGATCTCAAACTTTAAATTTTATAAAGTAAACACTTCAAAAAATAAATGATGGCCGACGAATTGAGCGAGCGGTTTTACCTTCAAACATTTGCATCATGGTACACAGCATGATACAATAATTTTTAGAAGGTAGTTTCACTTCAAAATTTTTGACATAAACCGTGTCTGTGACAAACACGCAATGTGGCCACTGCTACGATATAGAACTTGGGGATTTTCGCTTGTTATTTTAGAAATTTTTTAACAGAACATGTAAAGATGTATATGTTTCATAACCCTGCAGTGAAAATTTATCAATTGTTAA
>NW_023485907.1:0-1380 GCF_013731165.1 Rhagoletis pomonella | reverse complement strand
ACAATATCATCAATAGGAACGACATTTTTAGAATTTCAAGTAGAAAATATACTTATACCACATACATTTCAAATCGTAAATGAAGATTTCCCTATACCATACGATGGTATATTGGGCTAAGATTTCTTAAAGACATTCAATTGTCTTTTAAATTTCCTTAACGGAAATGACTATCTCATAATACGTCCGGGCAATCACAAACAAATACCTATACGAGTTTATGCGGATCACAAAGAAAATTCAATAATAATTCCAGCCAGGTCAGACGTGATTAGAAAATTAAACATAAAAACAAATGAACCTGAAATAAGTATACCAAACCAAGAAATTACTCCAGGAGTAATAATCAGCAACACAATTACAAATTCACAACTGTCCATGAAATAGACCAAAGTAACTCAAGAAGTAGAAAAAAGTGGTACGTATTAGAAAAACTCTCAAAGAGTTTTCCCAAAGATCATAAAACGGTATTAACTCAATTATGTTCAAAATATAGCGACATATTTGGCATCGATTCAGAGCCAATAACAGCAAATAATTTTTATAAGCAGCAAATACAACCTACATATCCTACTCCTATGTACATAAAAATTATAGAATCCCGCACGCCCACAAATTAGAGGTAGAAGACAAGTGAAAATATTGGCAGAAGACAATATAGTCGAACCCGCTACACCAGCGTACAATAGTCCTTTACTTTTAGTCCCAAAAAATTCACTGCCAAATTCAAGTGAAAAACGATGGAAGTTAGTCGTTGACTACCGCCAAATTAACAAAAAACTAGTTGCAGATAAATTCTCTTTACCAAGAATTGATGATATTCTTGACCAACTTGGAAGAGAAAAATATTTTTCATGCTTTGATCTCATGTCAGGTTTCCATCAAATAGAATTAGAGAAAAATTCCAGAGATATTACTTCATTTTCCACAAATAGTGGCTCATATCGCTTCAAACGACTCCCTTATGGCTTAAAATTAGCACCAAATTCTTTTCAAAGAATGGTGACCTATGCATTTGCTGGCTTATTACTAGCACAAGCCTTTATCTATATGGACGATTTAGTCGTTTCAGGATGCTCTGAAAAGCACATGATTCAAAATCTAACCGATGTATTTGTTTTGTGTAGAAAACACAACTTAAAACTCAACCCAGAGAAGTGCACATTCTTATGCGTGAAGTAACGTATCTAGGTCCCAAATGCACAGATAACGGCATTCTTCCAGACGATAGCAAAAACAAAATTATTCAAGACTATCCAAAACCTAAAAATGCCGAAGAAGCGAAAAGATTCGTAGCTTTCTGTAATTACCACAGAAAATTTATTAAAAATTTTTCGAAACACTCCCGCCACATAACAAGATTATGTAGAAAAAATGTTC
>NW_023485906.1:0-1380 GCF_013731165.1 Rhagoletis pomonella | reverse complement strand
CCCATGCGTCCATCACCGCATCTGTCAGCCATCGTGTTCCCTCTAATAAACGCAGATCCACCGGGTATATTGCGATGCTGCCTGGCCCTGGCGGGTATGCTAGTACTGGCCCTTGCTCCTCCCGCGGCGTTGTCTCTTCCCCTAATGAGAGTTGGATGGGCGGCGATGGTGTTCGCCTCGCGGGTATTTGCTCGTTAGCCGGAGTGGTCGGCGGGTCAACTCGCCCCTCGCTCGAGTCGTCTGAGCTGTCGCTTGAACTGGTCGTACTTTCGCCTGACCTACTACATTCTGTTGAGTTACTACCCGTGGAACTCTCTTCGGTACTGCTGGTTCGCTCTGCTGCGACTATCAAGGCGTTGCGCGTATCGGCCGTTACCCTGCCGAGAATGCACTCGGGCGTTGGGACGGTACGCCTGATGGGGTGCGCCCTTGCGGCGGCCTTTACCCAGGCGGCGGTGCGTCCGGCGACTTGTTGGGAGTGGACGGCTCGTCGAGCTGCCATATGTGCGGTTTTTGTGTGCGTGACGGTCGGGCGTGTGGCGGCGTAGTGCTGACGGCGACGTGTACAGCGGATCCTGCCGTGGTGGCGTAGGAGGACGTTTTAATGACGCTGTTGGGTGCAGCGACTGCAGTAGGGGCAGCGGATATCCGCTGTCTAGTTTGCACACTAATCATGTGCGCTGCGGCGTCGTGGATGGTGGCGACGCGTGTCGTCCCGACTGCGGCGTGGGCGTTGACTGCCCTTATGGCTGCGGCGCGGCGTGCGGTGGTGCTGTCCGTAAGCTGCGTGTGTCTCGCGGCGGCGTCGGCTGCGTCGGCGCGTCCCGTCGCGGCGTTTCGTATGCCGGTAGTGGGCTGTGACCCCAGTACTTGGGTGCGAGGACGTTTCGCTTCCTCCTCCTCTATGCGCTCGCGTATGCGTTTGACGCAGTTCGCCCACTTGTTGCTGGCTTCCATTTTGATGTCTGCTTATTTTTATTTCTATTTTTTCTCGTAACTTCCGAAATCCTGATGTTCGCTTTCCGGTGGTTCGCGGTTGAATGGCGCTTAAAATAATGTATCGAATTAAAGTTGGTTAATTAATTCCATGGTTTGGTTGGTCGTTCCATTTTTTTTTTTTTTAATTGTCTCCTTGTCCTTGTATGGTCTCGCTGGTATGGTATGTTTTTAATTCCGCGATATTGGCCGTCTTTTCCTTCCCTCCATCGGTTTTGCGTAGCTGGACGATCACGGGTGATATGTATCTCAGGATTTTATAGGGGCCGTCATATTTGGGGGCCAATTTCGCTGCGAACCCGTCCGCGGCCTTGGATAGATGGTGTTTCTTGGCGAAAACAAGTTCGCCAACCCTAGGAGTCCATTTTCGCCGCCTGAGGTTGT
>NW_023485905.1:0-1381 GCF_013731165.1 Rhagoletis pomonella | reverse complement strand
GTTGTGGAAAGAAAAAATTTGTAGCTCTCGTTTTTTACCAAAAAATGGTATGTAGTGCTAACTTGACACCATACACCTAGTCGATAGAATTGAGGTATCCAATATGTTACTATGCCATTAATTGTAGCTTTTAACTTTAAAATTTGTTGTGGAAAGAAAAAATTTGTAGCTCTCGTTTTTAAGAAAAAATGGTATGTGGTGCTAACTTGACAACATACACCTAGTCGATAGAATTGAGATATCCAATATGTTACTATGCCATTAACTGTAGCTTTTAACTTTAAAATTTGTTGTTCAATGAAAAAATTTGTAGCTTTCGTTTTTCTGGAAAAAATTGAGTTGTCCCTTTTGCGAACAAAATTTAGTATGTAGTGCTAACTTGACACCATGCACCATTGACGATAGAATTGAGATAATGCAAAGGTTACAACGGCATTAATTGTAGCTTTTTTGTTGTAAATTTGTTGTGGAAATAAAAAAAATTGTAGCTTTCGTTTTTTAAGAAAAAATGGTATGTAGTGCTAACTTGCCACCATACACTGATCTATTATTTTTATTGGTCAAATAATAGACATAAGAACGATTATGAGAAATGTAAACATAACAAAACTGTCAAAGCTAAATTTCAAAATGGGGGGGGGGATTGCCAGATGTATGTACGTAACCAATAGTTATTCAAGACACGAACCATTATATCAGTATAGACACAAATTGATATAGCCACTATGAAAACGCCCACACTGACATACGATACAAGAATTTAACGCTGCTGTCTTCTGGACCGGCTCTTTTCTTCACGTTCCTTGGGTATTCCACTTTTCTTGCACGCAGACCAATGAATGTCCTTGTTGCAGTCTATTTCACTTCACATGCGTGCTGTGGGTGTCCTTTTGTGAGTTTCCGCGCATTGATTTTCGGCTGTTTTTTTTACAGGCGTTTTATCATCACTTATTAATATTAAGATTTTCGCGCGTTGACACTTCGGCTGTTTTTTTACAGGCGTTATTTTTTTCACTCACTACCGAAACGCGAACTTTGAAACCGGCCCCTACTCGGGCGCCAGTTAAAGTTTTATTTAATAAACTTCATTTTTAAAAACACTCGCGGACTTTTGTCCGCTCATGTGTTTATTTATTTGAATCCAACTTAAGATTAATTACAATATATTTCTTACTTCTACATTACACCTATGTCGACCAGCAATTTGCTGACTGTTGTTGACCGTAATGTTGGTTACCAATATGCTGACTGTTGTTTACCGTAATATTGTTGCTGATCGATACATTTAGTAGTTTGATGAAATGTAGAAATTCGCAAAAATGTGTTTCTCAGCTAGCTTAGCGCTGTTAACCTAGCTGAACAATCTTTAAATTTTTTTTTT
>NW_023485904.1:0-1381 GCF_013731165.1 Rhagoletis pomonella | reverse complement strand
CAAATACCAAGTTGTAAATTCAGATTATTAAAAAAATTCTACCAACGTTAGACGTAAAGTCCGTACTATTATGGTCTGGGTTATAAGATGGCGGTACTCGATTTAATATCAACACCGCATTTACTTCAGTTTATTATTATTATTATTCTATGATTGTGTCTAAGCCTAATCAGCGAGAACCAATCTATGTTAGTTTTGAATATCCAATTTAAAAAAATAATGCCGCATAAATCGATCACTACTTGAATATTGCTTTTAATCTAATTAGTTTAAAAAAAATTCACGCTCAATTGGTTGTATATCTCATGTGATTTTCGGTCCAAAATCTTGTTTAGTATTATACCGAACGTGTGCTGAGAATGGCGTTTAACGCACGACCTCGAATCGTTTTATGGACCAAATTGTTTGCTCCCGGGATGCAGCGAAGGCATTGAATACTTCGGAGTATTTCCTGTATCTCCGTCGGTCCCTTCTGTCGCCTACAAGGTACGCAACAAAGATCAAGACTATCCACCCCCCCAATTTACCGGAAGACCAAATCAGACTGAGAATATTCAACCAGTTTAAGAATGGAAAACGAGATTAATTTGATACGACTTTCAAATTGTATTGGGAATGAATACCCAAAGAAACTACAAAAAAATAAAGGAAAATTAATAGTTTGGTTCAATTAATATTGACCGTGTTATCGGGTACGTTGCTTGAACTTATACCGAAAGACGAAATGAAAAATTATCGGTTCAAAAATTTTGACCGTCGATGTGATTAAAAAAAAGTCAATTTACTTGCTTTTCAGAATTGGCGAACTGAACTGAACGAGAATGGTTATGACTGCTGATCAATGGTGTTCGCATCGCAGATCGATCACCATTCACCCCCGCGGAAATAAATAATCAAAATATTCACAAAAATTTTGATTGAAAACGATCTCCAATAAAAATCAATTAAATCATGCCGTGTGAAGACTGAGGACGATAGTGATTATGAACTCAAAAGATAATTATTTGATTCAATCTAAATGATGATTTATAATAGCGGAATTTCTAAAAGAAAAAAATTATCAAAAATCGATTAAACTCGAATATGTATGGTTCACCGACGTACAATTTTGTGACCAACAAAATGAGAAAAACGACTAAAAGATTTTAATTTTTCCTTAAATCTAATTTTATGATGTATTAAATTGATTCGATGATGAAATTGCTATATTCCCTCAGCTGAGCACGCGGTTATTTTATGCCGGGCTTAAGTTTGGTTATGTTCAACAAAAACGTATCCTTTTTCACCCGTTTAGTTGGGCGCCAATGATTTGCTTGACCTTTTCTTGTCGGTCGAAACAGGAATCTCGATAAACTGTTGTTGGGTAGCTCGTTTCCAATGG
>NW_023485903.1:0-1381 GCF_013731165.1 Rhagoletis pomonella | reverse complement strand
AAAAAAAAAAAAAAAACAAAACAAATTATATAAAAAGCCTGTTGAATGGCTAAGCACATAGCGTCGTCTGAGCCTTTCGCTATAATCAGAATTTTTCCACTTGTCTGCAGGCGTTGTGTCTTATCTTTTCGCAAGCTCTAATTGTCAGCTGCGCATTAGCGGCAAAAACGCAGCTGTAGGCACTTTTCAGCTTATTATGTCAATCAGTGTCTTATTGTAGCAAAAAACAGAACAAAAAATGAAATGCAGGCTTCTATTATCTTCAGTAGGTTTTAAGTTTTTTTTCGAGGGATAAAAAGACATCTGAATAGCTCAGACATACTTTGCTACCTGTGCGAAAATTTCTTATGGCTTTGACTGAAAAAAAAAGTAAAAAACACAATAAGCTCTTAATAGACAAGCAAAAATGATTAAAAAAGAAAGAACGTGTATAAAAGAAACGCTTAGATTAATTTTTGGCTTAACGTTTCCTAAACTGTTTTTGCTTATAACCACTGATGCTAAACTATTGCTGTGTTAAGTTGCGTGTTTACCTATATACACAGCCACACATACATATGTACATATGACAAAGAGAAAGAAAAATTGCGAAAGATGTAAGAATGTCAAAATACCAACACACCACAAAACACTTCAGCTCAATCAAGGCTAATTAGGCGACAAGGAAGTTTTTTAAGAGGCAACTTTTTGATAAACTCACCTGCCAACTTTGACATTTTTAGCAGCGATTGTTGTGTGGATGGCTGACATTGGTGCGTAAGATAAAAGTCGAAAAAGATATATAGATATAAAAATAATCTTCAGGTTGTAAACATATTATACTAACTATGTGTGTGTGTACATATATTAGATAAACACAATAATCAACATTACAGCAGAAACTAATAAACCGAATTAAATCATAAAAAAATTTAAATCTGATTGGGATTTAATAAAAGTTAAGAAAACGAAAGGCCAGGAGAAAGTCAACTATCGGAAGAGATTGATCAATTATTAGTGTGTTTATTTTTAAAATGAATAAACAGTTTTTAATATAAAATTACAAGTTTTTTGTTACTAAACTTAATTCTAAAGAGGAAGGGTTAAATGACACATATCCCTCTTTCAAGTTATGTCGATTTTCTAGGCTATCTAGTGTTAATGGGCCCATTTTTATAATCGAGATTTTTCTTTACTAAATTAAAAATATAAACATGAAAATTAAACATGTTAATGAATAAGCAATATTTAATTTAGGATTATAAGATTTTTAGTAATAAAGCTAATCCAAAACAAGTAAGAAAGTCTAAGTTCGGGCGGAGCCGAACATTAAATACCCGGCGCAAGTATTAAATATATGTTTTCCACCTTTCCGAAAGCTACCGCTACATGATAAGCCGGG
>NW_023485902.1:0-1381 GCF_013731165.1 Rhagoletis pomonella | reverse complement strand
CTAGGTGAGTTTTCTCTTGATCATGTCGAATGCCTCCTGTTGTTCAGTTCCCCATCCAGTGTTTTCCCTTCTTCAGGAGGATGTGAGTGGTTAGCGTAGCGAAGTCGGGTACGAACCGGCGGTACCAGGAAGCTATCCCGAGGTATTGGCGCACCTCCTTCACGTTGGTCGGGGGTTGTAGTTCCTGGATGGCGGCGACTTTGTCGGGGTCAGTGTGTATGCCCTTATCACTAATGACGTGGCCCAAGTACCGGCGCTCCTTTTTAAAAAGTCGCAGTTTTTGGGGTTAATGCGCAGTTTGACAAGCAGTAGTCGTCGGAGTACTCTCGCGAGTGCGTTTCTCCACCGTGGCTACTCCGCTCATAGTCTCGAATTTTTGCAGTTCTTCGGCTAGAAAGTCGCGTATGCGGCTGCGTCATCTTCGTGATTGGGGTCCTCGTGTTCTATCCTGTTGACCCTTTCCCTGGCGGACCGTCGTCTTGTAATGCGCCCCCTTTCTTACGACTTGGTCGGCGATGATTCGTCATGGCGGGTGGTTCGGGCTCCTCGGTGCTTGCTGCTGGCTTGCTTGGTGTTGTCGGCGTGAGTTGTATAGGTGGCTCCGTCAGTACGACGCGGTATCCACCGCAGGACACCGTAGCTCCCATTTCCCCTAGTGTGTTCAGGCCCAGAATGATGACGTCATGCATACTCAGCCGTCATGTTTTACGGACTTGTTTTGCTTTGCTCGTCAAAAATTTTTTCTTTGTGATTCCTACAAAGCTAAGCGTGAATGTGACTTTTAAAGTGTGAAACGACATAAGTTTGTTCCTAAATGAGACAGTGACTCTTGTTAATTTAAATTTGCATTATTTTCTATTTTTTCTAAGTTAAATAATGCCTTGCTCTTGTGGCCATAAAGTTGATCGCTCAACTAAAAAATAAAATTCAGTGCGCGAAATGCAGCGATTTGTTTCAATTGTCATGTGTTGGTTTGCTGCCCGCAGATGTAGAATTTCTCTTGAGCTCGGATAAGCATTTTTGTTGCAAAGCTTGCTCGAATTCTCGCCGAGATTCTTGCCGTTCGCCTCCACCCACCGTCGTTTTAGATGGCGGGGCTACCAACATCTCTAACATCACCGAATCTGGTTTTTCTACTAATGCGACTGTGAAGTCGCTTACCACCGTAAAGCGTCGCGACAACAATACTATTGAACCTAATAGCAACCAGCAAATAACATTAAACCCGTAAAGTTATGACGTTGAATCGGTATCTTCCCAGGTAGGGCCTCATTTTGCGTATTCCCCAGATTATGGCTAAGCATTCCTTTTCCGAGGCCGAATAATTGGTCTTTGCCTTATTAAGCTTCCGACTCGCGTATGCGATTACCCTTTCCCCCCC
>NW_023485901.1:0-1381 GCF_013731165.1 Rhagoletis pomonella | reverse complement strand
GAGCGGGAGACCAGGACTCAAATCGTAACATCCGTTCACCGATCGAAAACCATACGAAAGAAAATTACGTGATACGTCAGGCAGTATAAGCTGAATGAGACAAAGACTACGTTCACGTACGTCATAACCTGAAAAATTTGTTTTCACGTGACGAGTAATACGATATCGTATGCGACGATTCGAGCCCAGGTTTAGAGTTGTGGTCGAGTTAGAGTAGATGAGGCGGTAGGGATTACGTTTGCGAGTGTTTGTGTATCGAGCTCAATGAGTCCGTATGGTTTATAGGTGCACATGAAGTCAGCCACGCACTTCATATACCTGATATGCGAGAGAGAAAGA
Source organism: Rhagoletis pomonella (assembly GCF_013731165.1). Lineage (NCBI taxonomy): Eukaryota > Metazoa > Arthropoda > Insecta > Diptera > Tephritidae > Rhagoletis > Rhagoletis pomonella. The sequence goes on along the minus strand of NW_023485901.1, from coordinate 1,042 downwards.
GAGAGAGAGAGAGAGATATGCGGGTAGGCTGATAAAGCGGTAGCGCAAGATGTGACCGTTTCACCGTGTATTCATTGTGGGACTCCATTGGAGGAGTCATGCTCTAGCTGCCTCAAGCTGCTGGGAAATGAGCTGGGATTTATCCAGGGATGCATTCGTGCAGAGCCCCAGTGTGGTTTGTAAGCAGTAGCTTAATACCATGCCAAAAATTACTCAGGGAGTGGAGTGTGGGTGATGCTCAAAGCACCGTGTGATAGCCAAGCTGGGTTAGCGTTGACCATAGCTGAAAATGCCAGCGACTTATTACTTCACTAAGTTCACCGAAGAGATATTTGAGAATTGCATAAAAAATGCAAACCCAATTAAACACGAGTGAAGTGCCTTTAAAAACAAGTGGGTCTGTGTGTTGGCTGTTCTTTGTTTAAGCGGGAAATGCATAAGTCGCTTAAACAATAACATATGCGTCGATAAACACCGTTGTGGAAGAAGACGAATCAGTTAATTATCCAACGGAATTTCCGAAATCGATTGATCTTCCAGGGGTGACCCCACATACTGAATTGAAAATAGGTGTACCAATTATAACGTTGCGGAATATTAATCAGCTAAAACTCCGCAACAGTACGCGACTCGCAGTTAAGAAATTGATGAAGAACGTAGTGTAAGTAAAGATTTTTACGTGGCCTTTCAAAGGTGAAGAATTCCCATGATTCCGACCGATACACCATTTCAATTTTAAAGATTGCAGTTCCGAATTCGATTGACATTTGGAATCACAATCACTATTGCTCAAAGTTATCCTTTGGAAAAGTATGGTTTAGAGTGAGATGCGGATTGGTTCTTAGATGTTGCGTGTTCCCGTGTCGGCAAACCAGATATCCTTGATATCAATGCAGAGAATGGAAACACGACGAATATTGTGTGCACACAAGTACTTATGACAAAATCAAACTCATATGAAACGTATGCTTTGTTTCGTTAATAATTTATCATCCATGTAACAGGAATATGCCACAGCAAAGCGTGGCAGGGTATAGCTAGT
>NW_023485900.1:0-1381 GCF_013731165.1 Rhagoletis pomonella | reverse complement strand
TTGATTTTCTTAAAAGTTCGACTGAAGCAAATTTTAATTTAAGATTACGCAAAGCAGCAGTAATTGAAGCGTCCGATTTCTGGTGAAAAGCAATTGAGCAATTTTGTTGAAGTTGTAAGAATTGTTGCATGGTTATTGCCTTACAAAGGGAAACAATTAGTTATTAGTTTGCTTGTTATTTTATTTTATAGATATATAATACATACATATATGTAAGTCTATATATAAGTACGTATGTGTGTTTATATGTCTGTATGTATGTACATATATATATATATATAAGTGTGGAAATTAGTTAATTTTTGCATTCCACACTTTTATATTTTTGCTAATTTCCCACTTTTTGCCTAACATTGGGCTATTGCCTGAGATGTTACCTTATCAGCCAGTAATTTATACGCACACTCAGAAACTCTTGCAAACAGCATTGCCAACTAATTTGAACTTCTTATATCAAATTAGTTCAAATAAAAGTTAGCAACAAGTCAGCAACAATGCCGTGATAATCTCTGTGAAGTTGCAGTTAGGAGAATAATGCAACTACACGAAGTTAGGGGTGAACGTTGAAGTAAATATGTTTTCATTCTGATTCGTGTTTTTCCAATGCCAAAAAAAAATTATTTATTTACTGGCGCAATTCTACTACTTTTTTCTGTTCCGAATGTGAATCTAAACAGCTTGCTGGCTTTCCACAAGAGATGATGAAATTACAAGTGCCGATGTAAATGGAATCTGAAGAGCAATTGAAAGCGAAAATAGAGGCAGATGTTGAAATAATTAATAGAAATACAGCTCAAGTACATACAACTTTATGTTGAGAATATATTCTGTTGCTGTGGTAATTGTAATGATGAAATTAGTGGTAACGGTAATGGTAATGATAATGTTAATAGTACTGGTAAATGTGACGGTTGTGGTGGTGATAATGGTAATGATATTGGTAATAGTACTGGTAAATCTGATAGTTATGATAGTGGTAATGGTAATGTTATTAGCAGAAGTAATGGTATTAGGGGTGGTAACGGTAGTGATGGGAATGGTACCCAATAGTACTGGTGTTGGCATTGGTAATGATAATGGTAATGGTGATAATGCTAACGGCAATGGTGATAGTGATAGTATTGGTTATGGTAATGGCAATGATAATGTTAAAGCTATTGTAAATGGTAATGGTCAAGGTAATGATAATCGTAGGGGTAATGATAATAATAATGAAGATATGGATGGTAATAGTAATGAAAATAGGTAATGTTAATATTAACGGTAATGGCAATGATAATTATAATAGTAATAGTAATGTAAATGGTAATGGTGATGTTAATAGCGCATCCAAATTCCCACACACCCACTAAGAGCCGACACAGTGTTCGTCGAGGAGCAA
>NW_023485899.1:0-1381 GCF_013731165.1 Rhagoletis pomonella | reverse complement strand
TTTTTAATTTCCTAAAACAACCATATTTTAAAATAAACTTTTCTACTATCGTATTTGCTACACTCACTGCGTCTTTTGTGTTCAAAGGAAACGCTTCTACAAATTTTGTAAGTTCGCATTGAATTGTTAGTATATATCTGTATGTATTGGATGGTCTAAGAGGACCAACTGTATCTATTGTTACAACATCAAATGATGTATTTGGTGTCTCTGTTATTGTCAACTTTTCTTTTGTATATTTAATAATTTTTACTTCATTACAGATTTTACATTTGTTAATATGGTCTTTAACCATTTTATTCATGCCTTTCCACACATATTTTTGTTTGAGTTTTCCTATGCATCGTCTTATGCCGCAATGGCCGGCCTGCTGTTTTTGAGTCATGGTATCCTTCTATTAATTCTTTCATTTCTTGTTCATTTTCTATTCTTTTCGGAGGAGAATATAATAGTATGTCTAGACAATCTTCGATTTCATTTTTTTGTGTTTCATTAAAAATTTCTTTAAATCTATGCATAGATATCTTTTTAAATATTTCATCATCATGCGCTAGCGCTAGTTTACTAATGTGTTCATGCTTTGCGTGAGTTAACAATTTTTTTCAAAATCAATTTTAGCTCTGATAATGTCTTATGATTGTATCTAACATGTAACTCATTTTAAAATTCATTAAACTCAATTTTTTGGCCAGTTTTAGTTTTATCTTTATTCTCAAATTTTAATTGTTTTACTCCTCTAATATCAGATATTGAAATACACTCCCATATATGAAGATGATCAGTCTCCAATGGTAAAGTGTCCGCTGTCCGCGGGTGTTTCTTCTTCTTTATTATCTGTCAATTTATTTTTCATTCCTCGTGTTAACACATTAATATTATTTGTTGGTACCATGTCTTTTAATTTCTCCGAGTTTAAAACTATTCTTGACAACGCATCGGCGTTGGTATTCATTTTACCTTGCTTAAATATAATGTCAAAATCATAATCCATTAAATCTTTTCTTATCCTAGTTAATTTAGATGATGGGTTATTATGGGTAAATAAACTAATTAATGGTCTATGATCTGTATACACTATAAATCTTTTACCATACAAATATGGTCTGAAATGATTTATTCCCAAAGAATGGCTAGCAACTCTTTTTCTATTATCGCTTTGTTTATTTCATATTTATTTAATGATTTACTAGGAAATGCTATGGGTTTATCACTACCGATTTCTCCTTGAGAAAGTACAGCTCCCAGTGCATAATTTGTAGCGTCTGTTGTCAAAACAAAAGGTTTTGAAAAATCTGGGTAACTTAGTACTGGTGGCGACATAAGTTTTTTCTTTCAAAAGTTCAAATGAACTCTGACAATTTTGTGACCAGCTAAAAATCAC
>NW_023485898.1:0-1381 GCF_013731165.1 Rhagoletis pomonella | reverse complement strand
CTAAAAAATCAATCGAAATTTTTAGCCTGTTTAAGCGACTTATGCATCTCCCGCATAAACAAAGAACAGCGAACACACACACGCACTTGTATTGCACTTCCGCCCAAAACCAAGTGCAACGAAAAAACACACGCACTTGTGTTTAAAAATAATTCGCTCGTTCTTCATTGGGTATGCATTTTTTTATGCACTTCTCAACTGCCGCAGAACAAAACCTACTAAAGTAGTTAATTTCTGGCCCCCGAAATCATACTCAACAATCTCACTTGATGCATCACCACTCCTCCGGAGTGGTTTTAAACAGCAAAAGCCAAAGCGCTACAAGCTGTTCGGGCTCTGTATGACTTTCAGCATACAGAGGTGGTACAAGAGCTACCATTGGCCACAGCGCCTACCCAATTTTTGAACTTGAATAAATAACCGGTGCTCAACACTCCCGCTTGACGCACACCCCCAAAAACTCTTACAGAGTTTAAGCGGCAAAGCCACAGCGCTACAAACCGTAAGGACTCTGCATGACTTACAACCATGTAGAGGTGGTAACTGATGGTTATCATTGGCTCCGACGCCTACCCAAAATATTTTTGCTTTAATAAGTTTGTATGCAAATAAATTCATCCTGGTCCTGCCCTCTCACTGAGTTATTCATAGCCATTTGAAACTCGTACTTTATTCTACTAGAATTCAATGCGCCACAAAACTGCATACTCAGAATTTAATTAAAAAACTCGAAATTTTAACGAAATTTTGTTGATTTTTTTTAAATTACATAAATTTTTAAGGTAGTCTCACTCGATTGGTACACTTGTACAGATTTTTATATTGGACTATTGGTAAAAAAATGAGACAATTTTGTTTTTTGTAGTCAAAAGATTGGCACAATACAGCGATGTTCTATTGAAAATTTTCAACATATTAATTTTCGTGATTGGGATAAAGAAAAATATTTTGGGTGTTCACACAATTGGGATACGATTTGCACCAAATTTTGGCAAATACCCAATCGTGTGACACTGCCTTTAAACTTGTATATATACGGATGTTTTTAAAGAATGAACTATAAAAACTATCCAAAATTAAATAACAGCAAAAATAATATTTTAAAACTTGTGAAAATTTGGTGCGGCAATAATTTGTTCGACTACTGTACATAAGTCGACTATGATTGCTCGGCCGTGCTATCATAGTAGCACAATGCCACTAAGCGCATTTTCAAATTTTCAGGCAATAGCCTCATGCGATAATCGATTATATTTTTTGTTGTTTGTGTGAAATATTTTATTTTTATCAGTATTTTTCCTTTTAATTAAAGTATGTTGAAATAAAAGTGAAATAAAAAAAAAATTTGCCAGATGAATATGTACATAATATACTATTTTTA
>NW_023485897.1:0-1381 GCF_013731165.1 Rhagoletis pomonella | reverse complement strand
TTATTGTGCTAATGATTTTATTAATAAATGAAATGAAATGAAAATGATATCCACAATCACTCTATCACAAACTTACAGCACCCACTACACAACAAACAAGTTTTTATGCGATTTTGCAGAATGGGAAAAATTCAACCAAACTGTGGAACTCGAACTCGAAAAAAGACCATACAGCGATAGCCCAAACAAGGAAGCAAATAATATGACTAAAGCAATACTATAATATGACTAAAGCAATACCATTCCCACGACAGCCGGTTCTACCGACCAAGGGCTGTTGTTTCGACGATCTAACCCCGTTTAGGTCGGCGAAGTATCTCGGAAGTTGTCCGTCCATAGGGCAACATTCACTACGCATTCTCCTACTCAGGGCTGGCATCGAGTCAAACCCTGGGCCAGAAACATACACCTGCTGTGTATGCCGAAGACGATTACACCACAACTCCACCTCAGTCAAGTGTAATGCCTGCGAGGGGTGGAGTCACCTCAGGGTCTGCTCGGGACTACGGACACACAGACAGTGGACCACGTCGTACGTGGCCCCCTGTTGCTCAAACAGAGCAGCCTCCACGGCTAACCATAGTCCGCCCGAGCAGCCCCACACACTCACACAGCAGCCACACAAAGTCACCACAACACAACAACATAATAACACCACAGACCGTACCACAGCCACCACAGACCACATAACACACACAACCGCACCACCACCCACACGCCGCCGCCAACAACTCCTGGTTCCCCCTACAATCTGCACGGTATGTCAGACCAGAATATTCCGTAATGTGACATCAGTCAAGTGCAACACCTGCCTTGGCTGGTGCCACTTTAGGGCATGTTCAGGTCTGCGTACCACGCGAGATTGGACGGGGAACTTCGAGGGCCCGTGTTGCGCTGCTCGGTCGCAGACTTCAATTGCGACGCCCCCCACCACCACCACAGGGCGGCAATCACCTCAGCAGCACACACAGCCAACGGCGGCAAGAACATACACCTCACTTACACCCCACATCACGACACGTCTCCCGAACCACATGAAGCTCCTTCAATTCAACTGTAACGGGCTACAGAGCAAGATTGAGGAGATAACCGTCTTCATGTGTCGGCATGGTATATTAAAAGCTGCGGTCCATGAGACGAAGTTGCACAGCAATTCAACTTTGTTGAATTGCGCCGGGTACAACGTGCACCGTCGAGATCGCGAGCGAGATAATGGTGGTGGCTTAGCGTTCATCACGCACCACACCGTGCAGTATCGTCTTATCGAAGCAGACATCGACCGCAGGGATACCACCCTAGAATGTCAGGGCATCGCTATCCGGTCAGGCGATGTCGAGCTCGAAATATTTAACATATACATACCCCCTGTCACCTGCTGCCC
>NW_023485896.1:0-1382 GCF_013731165.1 Rhagoletis pomonella | reverse complement strand
CGCACCCCACTCAAGTGTAACCGTCACCAATAATATCCACATAAGTAAAAGAGACCGGAGTTCGACTTTCGCGGAGAAACTCGAAGAGGCCTTGCAATTGACAGGAGATAGTCAGCACTTAAGGCAGAGCGAAATTATGGAGCAAGACAATCTGCAACTGCCCCAGGGTGCTGCAGCTTCGAAGGCGAATGGTGGTGGGCCAAGCTCTACATTGAATAACATGGAACAAATGATGGCGCTGTTGGCCCAACAAAATAATATGATGGCTCAATGCATGAGCGAGGTCCGCAACATGCGCAATGATGTCTCGCAGCTCAGCAACCGTGTGACAGATGTGGAATCGTCTGCGCAGGCAGTCATTAACCCACCCGCTATGGCATCAACTCCTGAGGCAGGAGCTCAGCGAGGGGATGGTGGATACCAGCGCAGAGAGGCAGAACCTCGTAGGGAGCAGGCTAGCCAAGGTAGGGCAGAAGAAGCCACCAGGTGGAAGAAGGTTGACCTGGACAAGTGGCACGTCAAGTTTGATGGTACCGGGAAGAACATCACTTTAGAAAGTTTTATTTTCAGAGTTGAAAGGATGCGAGCGCAACATGATGTCCCGTATGAACAGCTGTTTTCCGATTTCCATTGCTTGGTCACGGGCAATGCACTTAAATGGTATTGGCAAATTGTCGAAGACCACGCTGAGGACCAGAATTTTGGCTACTTCGAGCTGAAAGCCGAACTATTGAGCCATTATAAAACTGCAGGGTCGGACTACGAAATAATACGGGAGATCATGGAGCGCAAGCAAATGCCACATGAGACATTCGACGACTTCTACAGTGATGTCCACAACTTGACGTTCCGCTTGCGCCAGAAAATACCTGAAAGGAACTAGTGGGCATCCTCAAGGCCAATTTAAAGCCAAACCTGGCAAGCCTGACTTTCTCCTCGAAAATGGACACCTTGGCGGATCTGAAATCCGAGTGCAAGAGAGCTGAGAGACTGTTCCGCGAAAGTCGAACAAGGTCCAGAGGCGTTAACGAGTTACAGCATGTGTGTGATGACGAGCGAGTGGAGGTAGAAGCAATCAACGCAAATAGCTTCGAGCGCAGTAAGACGGGTGTACAAGGCGGTCAGGGAACTTCGAAAATCAACCGGATGCAACCAAGTCGACCTCAGCCAGTTCCCAGCAGCAGTTCTTCCGGTGTGCAGGCAGCTCCAGGTCACAGCTTCTGTTCGTCACCCTTTCACCTGATGATCTGTTTCAACAGAGAAATAAAATCAGCCGTCAAAATATTAAGTAGGGATAATAGTGTTAGCAGTGGTGATGGTAATATTAGAAGTAAGTTAGAGGATAGAGAAGTAGTTATAGGAAAGAGTTTACATCAAAGGAA
>NW_023485895.1:0-1382 GCF_013731165.1 Rhagoletis pomonella | reverse complement strand
TTTACATTGTAATTTGATAGGTTTTCACAAGCATATTTATGTACATAACGGGTGATTTTTTAAGAGCTTGATAACGCATAAAATTTGCAAAATCTCATCGGTTCTTTATTTGAAACGTTAGATTGGTCCATGACATTTACTTTTTGAAGATAATTTCATTTAAATGTTGACCGCGGCTGCGTCTTAGGTGGTCCATTCGGAAAGTCCAATTTTGGGCAACTTTTTCGAGCATTTCGGCCGGAATAGCCCGAATTTCTTCGGAAATGTTGTCTTCCAAAGCTGGAATAGTTGCTGGCTTATTTCTGTAGACTTTAGACTTGACGTAGCCCCACAAAAAATAGTCTAAAGGCGTCAAATCGCATGATCTTGGTGGCCAACTTACCGGTCCATTTCTTGAGATGAATTGTTCTCCGAAGTTTTCCCTCAAAATGGCCATAGAATCGCGAGCTGTGTGGCATGTAGCGCCATCTTGTTGAAACCACATGTCAACCAAGTTCAGTTCTTCCATTTTTGGCAACAAAAAGTTTGTTAGCATCGAACGATAGCGATCGCCATTCACCGTAACGTTGCGTCCAACAGCATCTTTGAAAAAATACGGTCCAATGATTCCACCAGCGTACAAACCACACCAAACAGTGCATTTTTTGGGATGCATGGGCAGTTCTTGAACGGCTTCTGGTTGCTCTTCACTCCAAATGCGGCAATTTTGCTTATTTACGAAGCCATTCAACCAGAAATGAGCCTCATCGCTGAACAAAATTTGTCGATAAAAAAGCGGATTTTCTGCCAACTTTTCTAGGGCCCATTCACTGAAAATTCGACGTTGTGGCAGATCGTTCGGCTTCAGTTCTTGCACGAGCTGTATTTTATACGGTTTTACACCAAGATCTTTGCGTAAAATCTTCCATGTGGTCGAATAACACAAACCCAATTGCTGCGAACGGCGACGAATCGACATTTCACGGTCTTCAGCAACACTCTCAGAAACAGACGCAATATTCTCTTCTGTACGCACTGTACGCATTCGTGTGGTTGGTTTAATGTCCAATAAAGTAAACTGAGTGCGAAACTTGGTCACAATCGCATTAATTGTTTGCTCACTTGGCCGATTATGTAGACCATAAATCGGACGTAAAGCGCGAAACACATTTCGAACCGAACACTGATTTTGGTAATAAAATTCAATGATTTGCAAGCGTTGCTCGTTAGTAAGTCTATTCATGATGAAATGTCAAAGCATACTGAGCATCTTTCTCTTTGACACCATGTCTGAAATCCCACGTGATCTGTCAAATACTAATGCATGAAAATCCTAACCTCAAAAAAATCACCCGTTACTTAAAAGTATGTATAAATACTTAAGTAACACTTTGTGTTGCACA
>NW_023485894.1:0-1382 GCF_013731165.1 Rhagoletis pomonella | reverse complement strand
AAAAAAAAAGGTTACTTAAAAAGTTCTTAACCGGTCGATACTTTTTGATATTCGCGATATTTACTCAGTATTTGTCAAAAAGTATCGATATTCTGTACTCGGTTCTCGTATCGTTCTATCACAAGTTATAGATATAACTCTTAAAACTGCTGCTATAACTTCTACCGCTTAGATTTTGTTGTTTCATTTTTCATTTTCTAAAAAAAAAAAAAAATATAACACTATTGAAATAAATATTAATACACCACAATAAGAATGACAAATCTTGTTATGATGATATTGGTAAAGATAACTTTTATCTTCCAAGCAGTAAATAAAAATAAAAGAAATAACAATTAATTTCCGAGCAATAAATCAGGGCGTCCGAGCAAAGGCTTTTTATCATCGCTCCGCTCATACTTTCACTGCAAATGCAGTTCAAAGCTGAAAATGTTGGATCTTGTGGCATTTACATAGGTATATACTACGTTTATGCGGCAGAATTTATGAATTCTTAATTTCATTAAATCAAAAATGGTTCGGTTTATGCATAATTCGCGAATTCACGAAATAAAGTGTTCTAAAAGTGACAGCGCACCAGCGAGGAACCAAACGGTAGGGTTGTAGTTTTTTTTGCCATTTTTAAATTTGCAAAAGCCGTTGGTACCAGGTAATGATCCATGTTATATTTAAATTGGTTTTAATGTATTTGAATTTCTTCTATTTGAATTTACTTTATATTTCAACAAATCCACTTTCCAGTGTCTAAATCATGGATATGCCACTTATACTTTTTGATCTAAAAAAATCATAACCCTAGTAAACAGCTGTTTGCAAAACGTGGCGTTGCAGTACTTGCGCTTCACGATTTCATGAAATCATGTCGAAATTCATGGATAGTTTTTGTGTATAATTGAATTCATGAAATTGTATTTATGCAGCCAATTATAACCGAAATTCATGAAATTATTTCGTGAATTTGCCTACGCATAAACGTAGTTAGAGTTCGTCCTATTTTAAAAAGTGAGGTATCAAATGACAGGGCTTTCTATTGGATAAATTTTAAATTTTACAGAAGCAAACCAAAATAATAATAGTTTATTTTTAATATTTTTATTGAGCTTTGTACCACGATTGTTTATTAGGAAAAATTGAAAAAGCAACAAAGTCTAAGCGGTAGAAATTATAGCAGCTATTTCGGAGATCACCACATCCCTTCATCAGACTTCTTTTTTCTAGACTTCAGCAGGGATCGAACCTGCGAATTCGATGTTCAAAGTCAGAAGCGTTAACCACTGAGCTATGTACATCCCGTAAACTCTTGTTGCTAATTTATTTTTCCTTATTCAACCTTATTTTGCTTTTTTGTATAGTTTCAGGCAGGCTCTTCCTAAACTATGTAT
>NW_023485893.1:0-1382 GCF_013731165.1 Rhagoletis pomonella | reverse complement strand
CAACGCAGAATCACTCTTGCCAACAAGTGCTACTTTGGACTGAGTAGGCAATTCAGGAGTAAAGTCCTCTTTCGACGTACGAAAACCACGCTCTATAATGCACTCATCATGCCCGTGCTGGTATATGGCATGGACAATGTCAACATCCGATGAGGCGCCTCTTGGAGTGTTTGAGAGAAAGATTTTGGGAAGATTTACGAGCCTTTACGCGTTGGCGACGCCGAGTACCGCAGTCGATGGAACGATGAGCTGTATGAGCTTTACAATGACATGGACATAGTGCAGCGAATTAAAATACAGAGGCTCCGCTGGCTTGGCCATGTCGTTCGAATGGACACCGACGCTCCAGCTCTGAAAGTATTCAACTCGGAACCCGCTGGTGGTAGCAGAGGAAGAGGGAGGCCCCCACTGCGGTGGAAAGATCAGGTGGAGAAGGACTTGGCTTCACTTGGCATTTCCAATTGACGTCAGTTGCCACAGAGGAGAAACGACTGGCGTGCTTTGCTGAACTCGGCCAAAATCGCTTAGGCGGTTACAGCGCCAAAAATAAGAAGAAGAAACAAACCGCTTATCCAAATTAAACTACTTTGGTATCAACTGAAAGAGGACTAAAATAGCTTTAAAACTGAAATATTTAAACGAGAAAAGCCAGCAGGCAGCTATTAAAAACATTTAAATAAAAAATATTTTTTAATTACGATAGAACAAACCTGGGGTCAAGTATATGCATTTCTTTTGTAATAAATTATTAAAAAATATATAAATAGAAGTGGTAGTCTTCGATCTTAATTTCTGTTTAAAAGCTATTTAAGTCCTCTTTCATTTGGTACCAAATTTGTTTATTTTGGATAAGCGGTTTGTTTACTATCCGGAAAGACTTTTATTTCGAACTTAAAAAATATCTGGCCAAATTTAACTGCTGGAAAAAAATAACTGCTATTTACGGTCGCTGACTGTGAGTCTTTGTACTTTACAATGAAATTCGTAAAGTCAAAATACTGTTCACAATTAGTTGCATTCGCGTTCCTGTTAAATATTGAAAGTTATCAAAAACTATCAGCTTTTTGCGATCGCGAAAACTTGCAATGTAGGGGAAATTCAGCGAGAAAAGTGACATTTCATTTTGAGGGGAAGCTGTTAGTTTCTGCTGGAAGAATTTTTGTCCACTGAAATTTGCGAACAAGAAAACAACTGATCGAAAAAGGCTGGTTGGAATTTACGCGAATCCCTAAATTGAATTTGATGGTTTTAAGTTAAATAGTAAAATGCGACTAATTAAACTTGTAAGAATGAAGTAATTTTTCGTTTATTCAGTGAACTGTGTCAGGATAAGACTTCGGGATTTCTTTTCTTCCGTTGTAAATTTTATACTTTTGAATGTA
>NW_023485892.1:1080-1382 GCF_013731165.1 Rhagoletis pomonella | reverse complement strand
GTGAATTGCCGACTAAAATAGTTCGCGCATTTCTTCGGGTCCGATGAGGCGTGACCTTCGAATGAGATTTCCACTCTGTCATCATGCTTCGTCGGGTTGGACAAGGACCTCACGGTTGACCAGAGCTTACTCACACCAGAGGTGAAATTACAGGCCTTCAAGTGCTCTTCCCACTTTTTCCGCTTATGTTGATTTACCAGTTGCCGAATCTCCAAATTAAGGTCCCTCAAGCGAGGGTCCCCGGGGTCGACCTGGCGTAGGTGGTCACGCTCATTTGCTAGTACAGCTGCTTCAGCCGGGAA
>NW_023485892.1:0-980 GCF_013731165.1 Rhagoletis pomonella | reverse complement strand
CTGTGGGTGTGGGGAGGGCGGCGAAGCTGCTCTCGGTAACTTCCGCGAATCCGTTCCAATCAGCTTTGTTAAAGTTGGTGTAGGTTCGGTGATCCGCGGAAGCAAAGTCGGTGGGCTTATTGATCGAGATGATTATGGGCAGATGGTCTGATGCTAACGATAGCATAGGTCGCCATGATATGCTATTTATCAGACCAGCGCTAGCAATTGTTAGGTCTGGCGAGCTGCTGCAGCTGCCCACAATCCTGGTGGGGGCGTCGTCGTTCATGGTGCAGAATGTCGAATCGTCTATCTGCTCAGCCAAAATGTTTCCCCTCCGATCATTGACCAGGCTTGAGTGCCAAAGATCGTGGTGCGCATTGAAGTCACCTACTACCAGTCGGTTTTCGCCTCTGAGTAGCGCACCTATGTCAGGGAGATATCCAGCCGGGCAGCAGGTGACAGGGGGTATGTACACGTTAAATATTTCTAGCTCGACATCGCCTGACCGGACAGCTATGCCCTGACATTCTAGGGTAGTGTCCCTTGGGTCGATGTCTTCTTCGATTAGCCGATACTGCACTGTGTGGTGTAGAATGAACGCTAATCCTCCACCATTATCTCGTAGGCGGCGCAACCCAACAAAGTTGAGTTGCTGTGCAACTTCGTTTCTAGGACCGCAGCTATCAATATGCCGTGCCGACCCATGAAGACTGCTATCTCCTCAACCTTTCTCTGGAGTCCGTTGCAGTTAAGTTGGAGTACGTTCGTATGCCTTGGGAGGCTGGTCGTGATACGGGGGGTGAGGGAAGTGTGGGGCCTACCTTGGGCCTGTTGCGCCTGACGCAGTTGCTGTTGCAGCCTGATGGTAGGTGGCTACGATGTGGGCGTTGTTGTCTGCGCCGGCGGTGCACTACAGCAAGGGGCGCTGTAGTTGGTAGTCCACTCGCGTGTGGTGCGTAGACCAGAACATAGCCGGAAGTGGCACCAGCCAAGGCATG
>NW_023485891.1:0-1382 GCF_013731165.1 Rhagoletis pomonella | reverse complement strand
ATTCATTCACGACTCTTGGTATCATCATCGACTCTGCTTAGTTCATCATCACCCCTCATCCCTTCCAGCATACTTACCACAACAGCGCAGCCATCGTTAGATAGTCTTTTAGAGAAATTCTGGAAAATAGAAGATAGCTACCACTCTCGAAAGGTTGAGCGTAGGTTGGAAGAGGCCGAGTGTGAGACTTATTTCTAAAAAACCACATCGCGTTGCTATGTAACAAATAAATTTATTGTTCGCTTACCCTTTTCGACAAGTCCAGGTAAGCTTGGTCATTCATACGAAATTACTCGTCGTAGATTTTGGTCAGTGGAGAAGAGATTACTCACAGACCAAGCTATAAAAAACGAATATAAAGGCTTTATGCAAGAATATATTGAATTGAATCACATGGCCTTAGTACAACCATGTGAATTATCATCGAAGGTTGGTACGTATATCCCTCATCATTGTGTGGTAAAACTGGATAGTTCAACGACGGGGGTGGTATTTGACGCCTCCTGTCGCACGTCAAATGGGGTTTCGCTGAATGACATTCTTCGAAGTGGGCCTACATTGCAAGATGACATATTCACTATTCTTCTTCGCTTCGGCACACATCGTTTTGTATTAATGGCCGACATAACCAAAATGTATCGGCAAATTATTGTGGATGATAGAGATGCGAAATATCAATGCATTCTGTGGAGAAACTCACCTGATGAGCAACTCGGCACTTACCAGTTTCGGACTGTCACTTACGGAACCAGTTGTGCCCCTTTTTTGGCAGTAAGATGCCTTCAGCAGTTAGCATAGGACAATGTTTCGACCAACCCGCTTGGGGCTGCAGTCACTTTACGCGACTTTTATGTTGACAACTTAATGACTGGGGCTGCAAATATCGAAGAAGTAATGGCCATCAAAACGGAAATCATCGATTTACTAGGTAGCGGAGGATTTCCTCTTCGGAAGTTTGCATCAAATAACGACAACATCATAGCTGACATACCTGAATCGGATAAGGAAGTAAATGTTAATATTGGTGACTTTTCATACATCAAGGCGCTACGACTCAAGTGGTCACCTCAAGACGATGTTTTCATGTTTTCGTATACGCCTTATGATCCACCTTCGTCGAAGGTAAGCAAACGCGTAATTCTTTCGAAAATTGCGACTTTCTTCGATCCGCTCGGATTATTAAATCCAAATATAGTTACTTGCAAACTGTTGATGCATGAGCTTTGGAAGCTCAAGCTATCGTGGGATGAAAGTGTTCCAATGTCAATCCACACCCAATGGACGTTTATTTGTCATCAGATTACATCGGTTAACAAAGTACGAGTGCCAAGGTTCGTACATTTCAACGTTGAAGCCCAACTACACGCTTTTGCAGACGCAAG
>NW_023485890.1:0-1382 GCF_013731165.1 Rhagoletis pomonella | reverse complement strand
ACCCAAATCATTTAGCAAGATCTTTATTGCGTGTCAACAGGACCTCAAGACTACGTAGGAATGACTTACCAGCCCAGTCGTAATCTTTTCTTAGGGCCAGTTAAGAAAATACTCATCCCAACTAGGGGATGTAAATTAAGTGAATAGATTAAGATTCGAAAACTTATTGTTAGGCTCTTAGGCAGGGCAGATTCAATAAATAAATAAAAAATTAAAAAAAAAAAAAAAGTTATTGTTGGATTTTTTCGTCGTTAAAAAACCGATTGTAGGAAATGTTATTCAAGTTGAACATTTGAAAACAAATTCATATGCCTGGCTGTATCTGAACGTGCAGAGGTGTCATCTGTTATTTGTTGGCTTCCAGTAGGTTCGAGTATGAATGACGTCAAGCGAAACACATATGTATGTTTTATTTATACCTTTTCTGTTTTTGGTTTTTCTTAATTACGAAAAAGCATCTGTGAAGTGCACTACCAAATCAAACGACGAAGAAAATTAATTAAAGTTGAACATTTCAAGACACATTTATAATGTGCCTGTAGCTGCGCGTGCAGAGATGCTTGCTGTTATTTGCTAGCTTTCGGAAAATGCGGGTTCGAATTCCGCCAGGGGCAACGTATTGGGACGAAAATAAAAACTTTTGTTTTGTATCTCCAAATTGTGAAAAAGCATCTGTGAAGTGCAGAACATAAGCGTATTCAAACGAAAACATCGACAACCAAAAGTGTGGTTAAAATAAACAAAAGTGTGGTTAACATTACTAAATAATTGTTGAAAATATCAACCAAGTTATTGTTAATATTAACCAACATCACGGTAAATCCTTTTCACGTTTGAATTTTGTAATATTAACCAATTTTTGGTTGATTTTTTTTTCTCAGTGTATGTAACGTGAAGTATGTACAAATTTCTTTTGGTTTTGAAAAGCAAGAAAAATAAATAGAATCACGTTATACGTCCCAAGAAATTAATTTTGATATGCTACATTTGCTAAATATTAGGATCTTTTTCTGATATTTTTTTTTGAGATATTTATTTGAAAAAAAGATACTTATTTGTATTTATTTTTGGTTGTGAAGCTAAGAAGGGCGATATGGATAGTTAATCACATTAATATACGTTCAACTGAAACTCTTTCGATTTGAGTTATCATTCTTACGAACAAACTTTTAAATTTTTGGTAAACAAATTTGTTTGAAAATTCGAATTAAATCGAATTTGCACCACCAAATTTCGAATCGAATAATCGAATGTTTGGGCAATGTTTGAAATTCGGATAAAATCGTATTTCAACCCCCCAATGCCCCTAGTATGTATATCAACTTACATTATTTACAATTTTGCATAATCGGAGGGGCTAAGGCATACAATTACAGTTGCGT
>NW_023485889.1:0-1382 GCF_013731165.1 Rhagoletis pomonella | reverse complement strand
AAGAATATAATATAAAAAACTCATTTGAACTCAAGGAAAGACTAAAAGACATAAAAATCGAAGAAAACGAAATACTAATATCTTTTGATGTAGTGTCCCTATTTACTAATATTCCAATACAATTAGCAATGAATATAATTATGAAGCAATGGCCGTCCTTGATAAATCATACAAGCTTCACAAGGAAACAATTTTTAAGTTCTTTGGAATTCTGCTTACGGGACAACAACTACTTTGTTTATGATGGTACATATTACCAGCAGGTACATGGAATGCCAATGGGAAACCCCCTATCACCAACTGTACCCGTTATTGTTTTG
The DNA here is from genome assembly GCF_013731165.1 of Rhagoletis pomonella. Taxonomy (NCBI): domain Eukaryota; kingdom Metazoa; phylum Arthropoda; class Insecta; order Diptera; family Tephritidae; genus Rhagoletis; species Rhagoletis pomonella. The sequence continues at coordinate 1,062 of NW_023485889.1, read as the reverse complement.
GACAAAATACTAGACGACAGCATCGCTGAATTGAAAACCAAAGACATATATATTAAATACATCTATAAGTATGTAGATGATATATTTGCTATTGTAAACAAAAATGACGTGGAAGAAATAGTTAAAACTTTAAATGCCCAACATAGGAAAATCCAGTTCACGACTGAAGTTGAAGAGAAACAAAAATTAGCCTTCCTAGACGTATGTGTATGTGTGTTGTTTCCGTACTGCAATATCTAACATTGTATCTAATGGTTGTGTTTTTTATGTTTTCTTTTCCAAACAAATAAAAACAGACTCCCTGAAGAAGGCGAAAAACAACGCCGAAACGCGTAGGAGGAAAAAAGGAAACTTGGTTTTGCTTTTTTAAACTACCGGCCGGAAAAGCTCCTGAAATAACAAAAAGATATTTTGAAAACTGGCCCGAAAAATGAATAAATTGATTCGTTCGGAGAGCATAAACCGAAACCAATACAAAACATAAAACACACAACATGAAGCATTTTTTCCAACATATTAGATTCAAGTACGATGATGACACCTGTTATACAATTAAGCAGTACAATAAGAACCATGAGAAACTTTCTAAACAACAACAAAGACTAAAATTTCTATTAAAATGCAAAGATTTCGGCATCACACCACCACATCTAAAGAACCAAACACACAAAATCAAACATGGGTTCAAACTGGATACAACAAAAATGGAAATGATAAAAATTGAGAAACAGTTTACAATGAAAATACTGAACTTAGAGATTAAAGAGGCCAACATACATATTAAAATAATTCGCACGGACCTAATACACATTAGGGAGGACCTCCGTAAAAGACTACAATTAAATGATTTTAATCTAGTCATAGAGAATCAAAACACATTTCTCAAGGACTTTAAAACGAAAACCGAGGAGAATCTCAATCACAAACTACAAACACAAATTGACCGCAACTTTGAAAAGTATGGCTTCAAAATCAACGAAGATTGGTTCATAAATAAGACCAACATATCGATTCCAAAAGAGAGCAGGTGGCTTCTTTCTATGGGGAAAAAATTCGCATTAC
>NW_023485888.1:0-1382 GCF_013731165.1 Rhagoletis pomonella | reverse complement strand
TACCGCTACATGATAAGCGGGTGTATAAATTTTAAGTAAACTAGCATTAAAAAATTTCGAAATATTGAAATTTCAAGCATTTCTAAAATTTACCGTTATATGAAAAGCGGCCGTAATTTTATTCCGATTTCAACAATTTCCAACGGTTTGCTTTTATGTGGCAAGCATAATAACCATACCGAGTTTGGTACAAATTACTAGAACGGTTAACGAGATACATATATGTGATCATAAGTGCGCGGTACCACGCCCATTTACCAAAATTTTATCATAAACGTATTTCCTAGTAAAGAATTGTTGCAACCATCAATTTTGAATAAATTAGCTTTAATAGTTACTGATTTATCGAGGATTTCGTATTTCTCGAAATTATCGTTATCTGGGATGTGGGCGTGGTTATTGTCCGATTTTAAAAATTTTCGGGCATTTGGTATGCTGTATCAGGGTCAACAACTGTGCCAAGTTTGGAAGAAATTGGTGTAGCGGTTACCAAGATATACACATGTAACTATAAGTGGGCGTGGCTACGCCCATTTTCCAAAAATTTTTAATATTCTTATTTTTCGTCTAAAATTTATTCTAAATGTCAATTTTGAGTGAATTATCTTCAGTAGTTTCTAAAATATCGCAGTTTTCGTATTTCTGAAAAATACCGTTATATGGGAGGTAGGCGTGGTTATCCGATTTTGCCCATTTTCAATACCATCCGTCCTACGCACGAAAGAAATACACGTACCTAGTTTCGTTAAGATATCTCAATTTTTATTCGAGTTATCGTGTGCACAGACGGACGGACGGACAGACAGTCACCGCTTAATCGATTTCTCTTTTCATTCTGATCATTTATGTATACATTTGTCTATATCTATCTCGATTTGTTTTGCCTGTTACAAACAACCGTTATGTGAACAAAGTTATAATACCCTTGTGCACAAGTATGTAGTGTGAAAATTGCAAAAACAAGAAAAAAAAATAATAATATATGTATTTTGCATGTGGAAAAATGGCAGGTGGTTTTAAGATTTTTTGTTTAAGTCAATAAACTTACAACTAAATTGTATGCCAAACATTTATTGTTACGTATATGTACATTACATGGAACTATAGAACATTGTATTATATAATATAATATGATAAATATATTTTGTTTGGTAAAGTACACACATACGATATCCTAAATGTGCTCTGAACCTTGTGCACAAGTGCACTCGGGTATAAAAATCATATCTAAACAATCAGAGGTATGGAAGATATACCTTATATAACACCACTCTAAGTGAATCCCACTGCTATGTGATCGGTATGTTAACCGGTAACACAATTTATTGGGTTTAACTTCCTACATAAATAAGATATATCGCAAAAACTGGTATTTGAACAAT
>NW_023485887.1:0-1382 GCF_013731165.1 Rhagoletis pomonella | reverse complement strand
CCTTTCTTGTGGATTGGGCAGAGCACACTTAAATTCCAGTCGTCGGGCATGCGTTCATCTGACCATATTCTGCACAAGAGTTGATGCATGTACCTTATCAACTCCTCGCCGCCGTACTTGAATAGCTCAGCTGGCAGGCTGTATGCTCCAGCGGCTTTGTTGTTTTTCAGCCGCGTTATTGCTATACGTACCTCGTCATAGTCAGGCGGTGGAACGTCGACTCTGTCATCATCGACTGCGGGCTCGGGTTCTTGTTCTCCACAACTTTCCTGATTTCCTGTTCCTTAATTTAAAAATGTTTAATACTTAATTTGAATAAAGTTTCATTTAATTTGAAAAAAGTTTCATTTGGTTTGAATAAAGTTTCATTGAATCTGAAAAAAGTTTCATTTAATTTGAATAAAGTTTCTTTGAATCCGAAAAAGGTTTCATTTAAGTTGAAAAAGGTTTCGCTTTATCTGAAAAAGGTTTCAATTGATTTGAAAAAGGTTTCGCTTAACCTGAAAAGGGTTTCATTTAATTTGAAAAAAGTTTCATTTCGGAACGTAAGCATAAGTGGTTCCAGCGATAAGCGAAATGAGTTTGTATGGGCAGTGCCACGCCCCCTTTTCCAAAATCTACCACTCTTCGCCGTAAGTACGGTATTGACAACATATGTTGCCAGGTAAAATTTCAGGACGTTAGCATAGGCGGTCCCGGAGATAAGCGATATAAGAATTTCAGTTTGTATGGGAAGTGCCACGCCCACTTTTCCAGTACCTACCATTTTTCGCCGTAAGTAGGGTATTTACAATCTATGCATCAGTTCCCCAGCGTAATTGGTTTAAGAGATATTGTGGTTTTCACATTTTAGTCTATATGTCAGATGCCACGCCCCCTATATATCGCGTTTAACATTTCTGGGTTAGAAGAAGTTATATCCTTTAAATTGGTATATGTTTCATAGAAATCGATCGAACGGTGCCTTTAAAAACTGGATTGTAAAATTTTCTTGTGGCGTATTTATATATAGATTATATATGTATTTTTGGACAACTAATAGGAGAGCAGCATGGTGTTTTACATACAACCCCTTAAATTTTTTAAACAGTAAATTATACATGTTTAGCATTGTATTCTGGTACTGCTCTCAGTAATTTAGATGGATATTCCGGATGCTTGACGAATACTTTATATTTGTCCCAGTTGCTTTAAAGTCGGAATGTAGGGATTCTACAGCTTGATTGCTATAGAATCCTAGACCCTTGCCTACATTCATGCATGGTCTTTTGGTCTTGCAAACATGTTATTGTTTTGTAGACATACTTGACACAAACTATTTCAAGAATAAAGAAAACTTATATTCGAAACTTAAAAAGAACAAATGTTGTGCGCGCACAATC
>NW_023485886.1:0-1382 GCF_013731165.1 Rhagoletis pomonella | reverse complement strand
TTTTCCAATTTCAATTTTTTATTTTTTATAATTTTTTGTATTTCACATGGCACGCTTTGATATAGAAGAAAAAATTCAGAACAGTTTTTGACACTTTCGATACCAGAAGCAACAACAAAATACACGCAAATGTTGTTTTTGCTCTACTGATACTACCTGTTTAATGTGCCTTGGTGGAAATCATAATATTAATGATGTACTGGACAGTGTAAGTGCTTGTGTGTAAAGCAAAGAGTTTAAAACTGATTTATAAATAGTAAAATGTTTACAGCAGATTGTCAAAGCAGTGCAACAACTGTTCTCTTGCAAGTTTTTGCTAGTTTTGTGTTCAATAACCTCTTCTGCTAGTTTTCTCTTCTTCTCAATTTTACGCTCTATTTTGCTTTTACGCTCTCGCTGCAATGTTTTACTGGAGAAGTTACTATACAAACCCAAGAATGATAGAATACAAGATTGCGCCGATCAGAGAGGATTTTAGAGAATAACTTTTGTGTGACGTCACACTGGTGCAATTGCGAGAGAGAAATGCCAAAACGTGAGCAAGAATGGAAGAAGAAGAAAAAATGTTGCAAGGAAAACGTAAACCGCAACCTTTGTATTCTCTCAATCGTGATACAAACCTAATGTTACTCGCATATTTTCGAGCCTGTATGTAAATTTTCGGGAAAAAGGTTAAACAGAATATTCATCTGCTGAAAAGATATTTTCGCAGATTCACAATTTATTTAAAATAAATCTATCAGCCCTATCTCCAATTCCATGTGAATAAATCTCTCCAGTGCTTAAATAATTTTCACCACATTAAATAGCCGCACAACACCCTAATTGCCGAAAAAGCGTTGCTTGCAACACTAGTCCTTTATGGGGACCAAACTTGGTGAAAAAAATAGCTAAGTTTGTTTACTGGATATATTGAGGTGCGCATTCATTAATAGACCGACAGAGTATTCTGAAAATAAACAGAAAAGTTCTTTTTTCTCGTTTTTGAGGAGTGATTGTGTGCTGCTACATAGGGCCTGTGCCAATTGATAGAAAAGTTCTATGGTGGAAAAACTTTTTACTAAGGTGAGAAAATTTTACATTTCTGCTGTGCCAATTCGTAACTTTTTACTGCTGGAAATTTTTTACAGTTGCTTTGATGCACAAGAAGACTATCGAGTTTGCTATTTATAAAATGCAGCAATTATATAGAAAATATTTGCCTTTGATGATTTCAATTCTTCTGGAACTGAAATCCATGCATTTATTAGACCTTTTAGCAGTAATATTAGAAATAAAAACACGTCAAAACCGTCTGGTAAGTGTGTTCACAAAAATGTTTAAAACCGTGTACATTTGTTTCCAATAAAAACATATGTCGTTTTAGGGTATTATGTACATGC
>NW_023485885.1:0-1382 GCF_013731165.1 Rhagoletis pomonella | reverse complement strand
AAACATTACAATTACATCTTAAAATCAAATTTGCAATAACAACTAACTATAAAAATGAGAAAAAGGAGAAGTTAGAGCTCGAATAAGGGTAATTTTTTGATTTGCTACTGATAGTATTCTAATGTCGCGTACGTTATGCAAAAACATTGTTTGTCTATGTCATTTGTATATTGGCAGTCGCAGGTAATGCAGATTACAATTCTTAAGCGAGAATTCTTCTAGTTAAAGATATACAGTAAAATTTTCTTTCCAACCGAAGTAAAAATATATTTTATTACCCTTTAAAGTTTGTCGCATACGTTATTGTAAGTACGAAAATTTCAATCAAATATATCAAAACCAATGTTAATTGCAAATTTTCCATTTAAATTATTTAGAATAGTTGTAAAACAATGAAACGGTGGCGAGAAGAATTCTCAATAAATACTTTTTATTACTTACGAGAAAAATTGTCGCGTACGTTATGTCGCGTACGTTATTGTTTTTTTTTTTTTTAATATAAAACTAGCCAGAGATAATTTCTTTTAAAATATGAAAGGATTGTAAAGGTACATTATTTAGCTTAGTTTAGGAATTTCTAAAGAAAAGAAAAACTCCCATGATTCGCAGACTTTCGCATATATGCGTGTTTCCATGAAAATGTAAACCGAAAATTCAAGCAAATGAATTCAAACGGCTTTATAACTTTAAATTTCGTATTCAGATGGCGGAAAAAGGTTTTGAAAAAGCGAAACGGTGGAGAAAAGAACTGAAAAAATTTAATTTAGTATGTGTTACTAGTAAAAATATTGTATGGGGGAAAAATCTGTCGCGTACGTTATTATATTTTTTTTAATAAAAACTAACCAGAGATAATTTCTATCAAAAAATGGAAGCATTGTAAAGGTACATTATTTAGCTTAGTTTAGGAATTTTTAAAGAAAAGAAAAACTCTCATGATTCGCAGACTTTCGCATATATGTATATGTGCCTTAAAACCACTTCTTTTTTTGTCACGTACGTTATCACCTGGTTTTGAACGGATATTTTCCACACCAAAGTTTCGAGGCTGCTTATTTTTTTCTCAAACATAGTACCCTTTGGGTGCAACATAACCGTAATCTTTTTTTGTCTGTAACTTCTATTTTTGATAGATTTACGTTACTCTATAAGCGTACGAATGTCGCGTACGGCTGTATGGAAACACCCATGTATGTATTGTATGTTCCTTACGTTTTTATATATGCTTAATTTGTTAAATGGCCCATCAAGTCGATGGACCGTGTATGTTCTTGTGATGTGATTGTACCAGCTGCTGGTGCGACTTCAAAAACTATTCGAAAATTTAATGATTGTACCAGCATGCTGGTGTCGTGAGCAGTGTTGCCAGTTTAGTCGTTTTT
>NW_023485884.1:0-1382 GCF_013731165.1 Rhagoletis pomonella | reverse complement strand
AGCTCAATCAAGTTAGCGGCGCTAAAATGAAAAAATGAAGAAAAAATTTGTCCGTATTATTGTGCTCATTGTGTGCTATTTTCGGCCACTTTTCGTTTTTTTTGTGCTCCGACCATTTGGTAAATAATTAAGACTTTGCTAAGTTAACCGTAACTTAGCAAAACATTCATTCAATGAAGTATTTTTACTACTTTTCTGGGCTTATTTTTTTGTGCTTTTTATGGGCTTTAAAAATATTGCCCGGTTAACATTGAAAAACCGTTTGACGCCACGCTAGCTAACCCACTTCTTAAACTTTGGTCGAACACGGATAAATAGTATTGAGGAATTACGTGCTATTTTTGGGCTTTTTAGAGTCACCTAAATAATTATAGGAGCTCATCCAGTTTCCGAGATAATTAAGACTTTGCTAGGTTGACTGTAACTTAGCAAAACATCCATCCAGTGAAGACTTTTTACTGCTCATCTGGAATTATGATTTTGTGCTTTTATGTGCTTTGCAAATCTTGCCCGTTAAACATTGAAAAATCGCTCAAAAAATATTGCCCAGTAAACATTGAAAAATCCACTTCTTAAACTTTGGTCGAACACGGACAAATATTATTGAGGAATTACGTGCTATTTTTGGGCTTTTTAGAGTCACCAAATTAATTATAGGAGCTCATCCAGTTTCCGAGATAATTAAGACTTTGCTGGGTTGACTGTAACTTAGCAAAACATCCATCCAGTGAGGACTTTTTACTGCTCCTCTGGAATTATTATTTTGTGCTTTTTATGTGCTTTGCAAATCTAGCCCGTTAAACATTGAAAAATCGCTAAAAAAATATTGCCCAGTAAACATTGAAAAATCCACTTCTTAAACTTTGGTCGAACACGGACAAATATTATTGAGGAATTACGTGCTATTTTTGGGCATTTTAGAGTCACCAAAATAATTATAGGAGCTCATCCAGTTTCCGAGATAATTAAGACTTTGCTGGGTTGACTGTAACTTAGCAAAACATCCATCCAGTGAAGACTTTTTACTGCTTATCTGGGTTTATTATTTTGTGCTTTTTATGTGCTTTGCAAATATCGTTAAACATTGAAAAATCGCTAAAAATATTGCCCAGTAAACATTGAAAAATCGCTTGACGTCACGGTGGCCGACCAACTTTATAAATTTTGGTCGAGCACAGATATATATTGCTGAGGAATTAGGTGATATTAAGGGGCTGTTTAGGGCCGTCAAAATTATTTAAGGTGCTCAGTCAGTTTCGGGGATAATTAAGATTTTACTGGGTTAAATGTAACATAGCAAAACATCTATTATGTGAAGACTTTTTGTTTAACGTCTTAAGTTTATGGAAAACTGTCAAGTGTACTCATTGAGGTGTTTAATA
>NW_023485883.1:0-1382 GCF_013731165.1 Rhagoletis pomonella | reverse complement strand
TATATATATATATATATATATACATATGTACGTATATATACGTATAAGTCTGGAATGGAATGGAAAGGAAAAGGTAAAGGGACTACAGAGAAACAGCATTTAATCATTAGTGAGCGGGGCCACGCCCATTGTGGAACCGTTCTATTTTATGCCAAAACTCTACTTCAAATACCAACTTGGGAGGTGGGCGTGGTTATTGCCCGATTTCGCCCATTTTCAATCCCAACCTACCTTGGATAAAGGGCAACCCACTTACTTACCAAATTTTTGCTCGAGTTATCGTGTACAGCCCATGAGAAATGAGCGGTCTTCATTGGAAATATATTTTGTGAATTGGTTGTCTCGACATCAGTATTTTCCCGTGGAGACAGGGCCTTATGGAACTGTACGATTGTGCAAAGCATGATTCAATAATACAATGTTAGATAATTACAGAGAACGTATAGTTATGAGAAGATGCAAATTTTTGTATCGTAAAAACGAAAGTCTGAAACGTTTCAACGATGGGTTTTCACCGCGGTTATTTAACATTTCAAATTGACTTTACAGAGTGGTGTGCAGGAAAAATGTTGTCAACAGTATTGTGCAGACAGTATTATGCAGAAAATATGTTAAAACCTATAGGTATGTATGTAAATTATACTTTTCTAATCTAAATGGTAAAAATTGCGCCAAAATTGATACAAAAAGTTTGACTTATGTGGTTTCGATTAAAGCATGAACCATATTTTTTTTAAAAAATAACAAAAAAATGTTTACTTGAAAAACATTGTAAGTATTATACAAAAAAGAACCATGCAATCACTTTTGATTGCCCGTGTATGTACGTATGTGTGTCTAACAAATTATGGCTTGTTATCAAAATACCGATATTAACTAATACACTTAATATTATATAGTACAAATGTGTTTGTAAAATTAATTTCATTAAAATTATTTCTGCAATCAAATTTTCTATTCATGCAAAAAGCCAAACGCATAAATTTGTACGTACATATATACACATGCCTATGTAAATATGTAGGTATGCAATGTATGTATGTAACATATATATGTACATACAAATGTACGATTGGTCGGCTTTCGTCTTCCCCTCGCCGCTGCCTTCAACACAAATTATTCAATTTCTGCGAATCGGCACCAGATTGGCACGTGCGCGAAACCATTAACCCCATGTTTGCGAAATATTTAGATTTTCGCATAAGTTTGCATTTAATAAAGCAATACTCGTACATTTTGTATGGTGAATAATATTAATTAATTTAAAATTCTGCATGTAACCATGTTCTCGACGATATATGTAACTTTCATAAAGATTAACCATAAAAATTGTGCTTCATTAACAGTTGCAACCAGCTGAAACCAAAAAAACTATGTCCGCT
>NW_023485882.1:640-1383 GCF_013731165.1 Rhagoletis pomonella | reverse complement strand
TCTGAAAATGCACTTATATGATGCTAGCAGATTTTCGTGCCAGTTGAAGGCACAAAAATTGTTGCCCATTATGACAAAATTTCCTTACTGGAAATTTTTTGAGGTTGCCCGATCAGAGTCAAAATTTTTTCCCAATTGGCCTCTAATTTTGGCCCAATTGGGGCCCAATTAGCGATTTGCCCAGTCTACCGAAGATTTCCCCAACCAGCGCTCACAACTTGCTCAAAGTGAACATTCATACGCAACTAAAACGTTTTTATCGATAAAATCACACATACACACATCAAAATTCCCTACGAAAAAAAATAGTTTTTAATTTTTTTCTTGAAAAATTTTCCACATACAATTTTTTTGATAAAAAAAAATTAGTTCTTGAAAATATGCCATCTCGAAAAAAATTGGAAAAAATCACAATGGTAGCTCTGTGTATTTCGCAATATCTAAGTATAATGTTATGGGGTGCACTCTACAATAATTTGAGTTATGAATTGTTTTTTACACCGAAGTTGAGTAAAATAAGTACATTACAATTAAAAAAAAAATTAAATTTTGTTTAGAATTTTTTTGAGTATGCAATTTTGTAGCCCATTAAATTTGAGTATAATAAAGTGCAAGTGTTAAGCTACTGCAAAATTGCGTTGATTTTTAATATTGTTTATGCTCACGGCTTCTTGCACCTTTTCCTTATCGATGAAAATGCCTAAAACCGTTTTCAAAGAAAAAAAAAAAAAAAAATTAACGGC
>NW_023485882.1:0-540 GCF_013731165.1 Rhagoletis pomonella | reverse complement strand
AATTTGTAAATTGGTAATGTACTCATTTTACTCAACTTCGGTGTAAAAAAAAATTCATAATTCAAATTATTGTAGAGTGCACCCCATAACATTATACTTAGATATTGCGCAATACACAGAGCTACCATTGTGATTTTTTCCAATTTTTTTCGAGATGGCATATTTTCAAAAACTAATTTTGTTTTATCAAAAAAATTGTATGTGGAAAATTTTTCAAGAAAAAAATTAAAAAATATTTTTTTTCGTAGGGAATTTTGATGTGTGTATGTGTGATTTTATCGATAAAAACGTTTTAGTTGCGTATGCATGTTCACTTTGAGCAAATTGTGAGCGCTGGTTGGGGAAATCTTCGGTAGACTGGGCAAATCGCTAATTGGGCCCCAATTGGGCCAAAATTAGAGGCCAATTGGGAAAAACTTTGGCTCTGATCGGGCAACCTCAAAAAATTTCCAGTAAGGAAATTTTGTCATAATGGGCAACAATTTTTGTGCCCTCAACTGGCACGAAAATCTGCTAGCATCATATAAGTGCATTTTCAGA
>NW_023485881.1:0-1383 GCF_013731165.1 Rhagoletis pomonella | reverse complement strand
TAAAAATTCAAGAAAATGTTGCCTTCAAACTATATTACTAAAATAATAAACAAAGGAGTTATAGCACTTTTAATATCACAGGTCAACATAAGTTTCAGATGTAAGTATAATAACACAGTACAACAAAAATTGATTTTTTTTATGCAACAGAGTAACCTAAATTTAAGGATTATGTTGAGAGGATTTCGAAATTTTTATTTTATTTTTTTTTTAACCCTTCGAAATACAGCCGAAAAGGTTTTTTCGTTGAAAGTTGGGTATTTGACGGCCGATTTTTAAAATTAACATGTCATCACATTTCCTTTTAAGCTATGAAGTCGTTTACCCATGGTTAGGTCAGCTAACAAAATTCGCCCCCACAAATTCCTCCAACAGTTTTCTTAGTTGGAAATTTAATCTCACTGCTTTCGTACCAATTTAGGTACATTTTTGCTACGATTTTTCCCAAATTCATACTCTTTGTTTTCGTCGCATCAGCAACCCGGGGAGTGCAAAACTGACGCTGTCAATAGCGAGCTAACCTCTTGTAATTTAATCATGCCAATAAATTTTATAAATTGTGGAAGTCAAAGTAAATAAGTGAGTCAAACCTGTTGTTTCGTATTGATAATAATAATTTATAATTAATACCATAAATTGTGCTGGTGAAATAAAATTAAAAAGTGACTTAACAGTGTGTGCAATTTAAAAATGGCTTTCGTTAAGCGCGATATTGATATTAAAATGTTACCTACGAAACGTGGTGTTATTAAATATTTTTTGTTCCTTAAATATTACGGCTCTGCAAGTGTTCCAAAAAATCGAAGTCTCAATGAATATTTGCCAATAGTTATGAACACAATTTCAAAGTTGTGGCAGCAGGCAAACATCCCTATAGTTACAAGAACTACGCACCAGCAGGGCTTCGCGTGTTCAAGGTCCCAAAGCGTGGCGTAATAAACTTTGAAAGTAAGTCGTATGTCAGCATGATCGATTGGAGTCAGTTTAAGATTACGGAACCCCCTTGTGTGCAGTTCTACCCAGATAGTGAACTTACAATGTTTCAATTTTCGGAAAATGAAGTGATAAATATCCCAGGTAAATATCTTCAAACTAAAAACTTCACGGGTCTTATAGTACTTTTAAATCATTTTTTTTTAGAGTTCCTCTGTCATTCCCAGAATACCGAACGGTTTGTGCGTGTTGTTAGTGAGTCTGCAAGTGCTGTCACTGATGAAAAGCGCCTGGGCCACATTTTTGCAAAATTAGAAAGCCGAGACCAATATAAAAGCCTTGATTCGCGCCAAAATTTGCTTAAGTAGCAATAAATATTGTAAGTGAAATAACTTTTTTGTTGATTATTTTAGTAATATAGTTTGAAGGCAACATTTTCTTGAATTTTTA
>NW_023485880.1:0-1383 GCF_013731165.1 Rhagoletis pomonella | reverse complement strand
TGAAAGGTAGTCGGCAAAAAAAAAACTGTATTCTTGATCGGAATGCATTCTCAACCAGTGTCAATATAGTAAACCCGACAAAGAAATTGAAACGTATGTTGAAGAAAGTCGGACTGACAAGATATATACACGTAGATCCTGTTTTTTGCCCCTCTGAAAGAATTTTAAAATTTCTATACAAATTTATTTTGTTTGAAATGCAACCGTGGACACTAGCTGGCAGAAAAACTTGCAAATTTGCGTTCGTACAGAAAATTGCAAGTTTCTCTACATGAGAGAGAATTTATATAATATAATATCCCAACGGTTTTTACCCTCCATTCCCGCCCATCCGCACGAGGGGCGCAGTCCGCATGACGTACGGAACCAATATTTTAAATTTTTGTGCCGAGACACGATAGGCAGGAGTTTTTTAAGTGTCGAGATCTAAAACTGTTCAGCTGCAGAACTAAATTCATCAGCTGATTTTATGTATTTATGTCAATAATTCACTTATTGAGAGAGGAGAGTATTGCTTTCTTAATGCTGAAAAGCGGATCTGATATATCAAACGTGCTGAAATGAGAGTTAAAATCCTGGCATAAGCAACGGAGTGGGTCGTGCAATTCAAACTTGGTTTTACAAGCTTTCAGAAATATGGGACAAAAGTGTCTTGATACGCGTGAGGGAACATTAAAGCTTACATCAGCCAGAAGAGACGGACTTGAAATTGAGCCTGTCAGTAATTTAACCATAAAAATTATACCAAGCATTTCCCTGCGACTGGCAAGTGTAGGAAGGTTAATAAGTTTTAAGCGACTCGTATAAGGTGGAAGACTATATTGAGAATCCCATCGGAAATTTCTTAAAGCAAAAAGTAGGAATTGTTTTTGAATTGATTCTATCTTGTCTGAGTAAATTTGATACCTTGGATTCCAAACCACCCGTATTCCAGAATCGGCCTAACTAATGTTGTAAACAGGGTTTTAGTGATATAAGGGTCACTAAATTCTTTTGACCATCGTTTCACAAGTGCAAGTACACCTTTAGTCTTGTTGACTGTCACATTAATGTGAAGATTAAAATTAAGCTTAGGATCCATTGTGATATCAAGGTCCACAAAATTGTATACCTGTTCCAGGTTATGGTTACCTATTATATAAGAAACTGGCAGAACAGCTCTTCGCGAGAAGCACATTACTTTACATTTCTTAAGATTTAGAGGCATAAGATTTACTTTACACCAGTAAGCCATGCTGTTTAAGTCTGATTGCAGCAAAGACCTTTCTTCAATTGAAACGTACGATTTATAAAGTTTTACATCATCTGCATACATTAAAATTTTGGAGAATTTTATATCTGTAGAAATATCGTTTATAAAAAGCAAGAACAGAATCGGGCCTA
>NW_023485879.1:0-1383 GCF_013731165.1 Rhagoletis pomonella | reverse complement strand
TTTGTGTATGGTTGTTTTTGCAACCTGATCAATTTAAGCTGTTTCGCATTTTGTTTTACTTCGTATTTGAAATTAAACTTTGAAATAAAGATAAATATGAAGATGAAGAAACAAGTGATAACGATGAAGACAAAAAAAAAGGCAAAAGGGAAGATAAAGACGAAAATTGAGATAAAAGCGAAAATGGAGGCAATGAGAAATACATAAGAATCAGGTTAACAGAGTTGAAATTTTCCGATAGGATTCTAAATAAAAGGAGCCATAAAGGTTACTGAAATTTATCGAAACATCGAAGTTCATAATTATCGAAATTTATCCATGCTTAATAAGTTATCGCAACGTATCGAATTATTCAAACTGATCAATGTTTACTGAGTTGTCGAAATTTATAGACACAGAAACTTAGTTGTCCAAAATTTCGGATAGTTATCGAGCTATAAAAACGTGTGGGATTAACGAAATTTGTCAAGTTAAAGAAATGTATCAAGTTATCGATTTTTGTTGAATTATCATTATTTTAGACTTAACGAAATTTATCGAGGTGTCGTAATGCATGGAGTTCTTTCAACTTACAGAGTTATTTTTAATGTTATTGTAGGCTTGGTTGATCTATCATGTGCAAGTGCAAGTGAAAACTCTCGGTTTCTGCTTCACTTTATGCCCAACGTTTCGCTAACGTTCTTAGCTTCATCAGGGGCGGAAATCTAGATCAACCAAGCCTACAATAACACTAAAAATCTATACCAAATTGATCAGCATACAAAAGAAGAATTTACAGAGTTATCTGGAATTATTATTGTAATTATTGATCTACTGAAATTGGTTGGTTCAACGAAGCGAAGTTTATGGAATTTTCAAAATATATCGATTTATCGAAATTTCAAGGTTTAGATAGTTTTCGAAAAATGTGGAGATGTCAAAAGTAAATATTTATAAAGATATCCAAAGTTTTTACATTTTTTAGTTATCGAAATTTATCGAGCCATCGAATTTCACAGTTATCGAAATTGGTCGAGTTAACGAATTTTGTTGAGTTATCGAATTTTAGTGTTCTTGAAATTCATCGAACTATCGATATGTATCAAATCATCGAAATTTATCGATAAACTTGAATGTATCGGGTCAATTTCAAGTCCTGCCGAAGTCCTCCAAAGACCATCTCAGATAAAATAAAAATAAGTTACCTTTTAGCAGAAGATTTTCCGGTTAGTTAATATGTACCGTATAAGTATCGCTACGTGTTAGGTTAGAAAACCTCTCCAAGGCTTCTAAAACTAGAAAAACTGTCGAATTTCGACAGTAACTGGAACTCTAGTCTATATATTAATACATTCTCCGTTCGTTTGGCGATTCTACCGAACCGATTTCAAAACCAAGAACACC
>NW_023485878.1:0-1383 GCF_013731165.1 Rhagoletis pomonella | reverse complement strand
ACATTTCAAACTAATGAACGCTATGTGAAAAATTCTGTTCTCGCTTCCATTCTTCGCGAATAGTACAAATGAGATTTGTTTCCGTTTCGTTCTCTATCAGAAAGTTCCTGACTTTAGTTCGCAAATTGTTCTTTGAGAGAAAATTTCTTCGACTTTTGTTACCCTTTTGTTCTTAGTCAAAACATTCCGTAGACTTTTGCTCTCTTAGAAATGTTCTCGAAAATATTGTTTGCATTTTGTTTCCTTTTAAAACGTTCCATGGGTTTTTTTTTGTTATATAATTCCCATTGAGAACTTTCTTGACAATTTTCTTCTCATTTTGGTTTTGAAGCGTTCTTGGTACAAAACTACGAGAAGGACATTTAGTTTGGATCACACCTTTTGTTCTCGGTCTGTGGTTAAGACTACTATGGGATGCATCTGGAGTCTCCGTAGTAACAGCTGAATAAAGAGGCTCAGATACAGCTAGTAAACGAAAATAATGTTATGCTAAGCAAGCAGTTCGTGCATTGGGATTCCAGTAATCGCCAGGCTTGAGCATAAAAATATACAACGCCCACAGAAAAACATAACATATTCATAATGGTAACGATTTTATATTGAACCCCTTCCGCGTTGGGGTTGCTTATGTTATTCAATTAGATTTTTAGAGATCGAAATTCGGCGTAGCGATTTCTAGAATACTACGCCGCTCGGTTGTTACCGATATTAGCACCCGAACAGCCACTAGGCACGTCAGAAGCAAACTCTCTGAAAGGAAGGACGTGATACGCGGCCAGGGCTAAGAATCCGCTACATCAACGACGTCCATTTCTAGAAGGCTATACAGTACGATCGCTCTTTGTGTTATTTACAGTTACTTTAAAGTTTCAAGTGGACAAACAAATTAATATTCAAAAGGTTTTCGTTGGATGATTCTTTACAACTTTTGTCGTGGGTTAACACAACAACAAAGTATCAATGAAGTTTTTTCGGCTTTTGGTGATGAAACACCATTTGCCGGTGGAACGTCGAGAAGATCCGAGAAGGTCATCCAATACCGGCTAGTACGCCAGAAAACATCAATGCTGTGCGCAGGACGATAATGGAAAGTCGTTATGTGACACATAGTGAGATTTGGGCGGTCCTCGGGAGCCCCTAACATATGAACATACAATTATGGTCGTTGGAAAGCAATGACCGCGTTGGATCCGGCATAATGTTGATAAAGCTCGAGCCGATCGGTGTGAACATCCCCTCCAAAAATACCAACACGCCACGTCCAGTATGTTAAATCACATCGTAACTGTTGTCGTAAATTGGAAATATGCATATGAGTTAGAAATATAAGGCCGATCAGGTGTATGGATCTCTCAAAATTAGTAAAAAAGTCTTTCAACAGGC
>NW_023485877.1:0-1383 GCF_013731165.1 Rhagoletis pomonella | reverse complement strand
GTATATCGCGTCAGTATTTGTATAATTTTTGTATTGCACACTTATAATGGCGCAAGAAATTTTTCTAATTTATAGGTAATGCATACCACAATCATTTTAGCATTTCCAATGTTAACTTTTCGATGTTCGCTCTATGAGAGTGCAAGATGTACTGACGAAATGTATGGATTGCGTTTTGAAAATGATAGATGTTCAATACTTATTGACAGTATTGTGATCCGAAATTCAAAATTTCGAGATATTCTGCGATCTGAATTACGATCCATCAATATTTGATGCTACACCTTCAAGAGATCCAGGATCGCGGACCAAACATCGCGATCCGTATTGATGGCGTAACAGGCGCCTTAGGGCGAGCAAGTTTGAGAGAACAATGGGGTGATTCATGAGCATGAGAGTATTTTCATAACCGTTGAACAGTGTTGCCGCGGAAATTTTTTTTCCTAACAAAACTTTCCACCAAACTACCAAAAATTTTGTTAGAATTTTTAAATATCTTCAAAAGGGATTGCAAAATTTTCTTGTGGCGTATTTATATATAGATTATATTTGTATGTATTTTTGGACAACTAATATGAGAGCAGCATGGTGTTTTACATACAAACCTTTAAATTTTTTAAACAGTAGCTTATACATGTTGAGCATTGTATTCCTGTACTGCTCTCAGTAATTAGATGGATATTCCGGATGCTTGACGAATACTTTATATTTGTCCCAGTTGCTTTAAAGTCGGAATGTAGAGATTCTACAGCTTGCTCGCTATAGAATCCTAGACCCTTGCCTACATGCATGCATGGTCTTTTGGTCTTGCAAACATGTTATTGTTTTGTAGATATACTTGACAAAAACTATTGCAAGTATAAAGAATACTTATATTCGAAACTTAAAAAGAACAAATGTTGTGCGCGCAAAATCTTCTCGTTTGAATTGAATTTATCGGCATTTTGTGCATAAAACAAGCTAAGACACTTGAACCATATACTAACTTGATTGTATATAAACCGTATAAGTTACATTACAAAATAAATATAAACTGTAATGTATCAATTTGTCATCTAGAGCGGGTGCGTGAAAATTTTAAAAGAAAAGGAATAATTTTCATTCAAAATGAGTTTTTTCAAAAACGGCTCGATAAGTTATGGGCTATAAAATTTTTACAAGTTATTCATAACATAAATAACCCAAAATAGCAAAAAAATATGATGTGCTATGACCTTCGATTTAAAGTTGGTTCAGGTCCACCGTGGGTTTCTTAAATCGACTCTGGTTGCAATTGCATTCCGATTGTGAATACAATTTTTTTCAGCCGAGTACAGTTCAAATCATTGGAATTAACTAAATTAATTCTATCAACAAGTATTTACTTTCTTTTTTCATAAAAAA
>NW_023485876.1:0-1383 GCF_013731165.1 Rhagoletis pomonella | reverse complement strand
TTTGTACGTATATCTGTCGCTCAATAGATCTTTCATTTTCTCTTTGTTTCTGTTTTGTCCATCATCCCCGTTTTATTTCCCTTATCCGCATTTGTAATTACTATAGAGTCTTTCCTTTTTGGTTGTTGTTGTTTCCGACAGGGTGGTTGTATGATGTATTATGGAACGAATTTCCGTCATCCCTTGTCAAATTTGGTTTGGAGACAAACCGGTTTCGGCGTTGTGCCATCTTCAGTGTCATTTTTCGTTCTCTCGCATATGCAATTACTATAGAGTCCTTATGTTGTTTTATAAACCGTTTTGTGTCTTCAAATATTCTCAGTATGAATTTTTCTTTTTTATTGTTTTTGAATTGATTTTTGAATGCGTTAATGCTGGTGACTATATTACATCTTGCAATATCTTTTTCCCTGTCTTCCTCTAATGTCTGAATTGCCTGCTCTAATTCCGCAATCAGATGAACCGGCGAGAAATTTTTCCGTGTCATAGGCAGAGCAAACTTTTTACCTAGGGAAAGAAGCCATCGAGATTCTCTTGGAATTGGGATGTTGGTTTTGTTTATAAACCAGTCTTCGTTGATTACAAAACCCGGATGTTTTAAAATTCTTTCTTAGTTGTCTTTGTAAATTTTCATTGAGACTGTTTTCGGTGTGACGTGCTATATTTGTTAAAAAATGGTTCTGTTTTTCTGTTACTCGCATAAAATCGGACTCCTCAAGCTTCTTATGTAGATCTGTTTTAATGTGTTCTATATTTTTTCGGACTCATTTTATTTGGATGTTGGCTTCTTTTATTTCCAAATTTAAGATTTTCAGTATAAACTGTTCTTCAATTTTTTCCAACTCTTTTTTCGTAATGTCCAATTGGAACCCATGTTTTATTCTCCTTAGTTTGCCTGCTAAATGTGGTGGTGTTATTCCAAAATTCTTGCATTTTAGTAGAAATTTCAGTCTTTGTTCTTGTTTAGCTAATTTTTTTATAGTTTTTGTTGTACTGTTTTATGGTGTAGCAAGTCACCTCGTCATATTTAAATCTAATGTGTTCGAAGAAGTGTTTCATGTTGGGTAATTTATGCATTGTTTACTGGTTGCATCGGTAGTTGCTCTCCGAATAAATTAAGTTAATTGTTTTTTGAGGCCAGTGTTAACATTTCCTATTGGGTCATTGGTAGAGCTTTCCGGCCGGTATATTAAAAAGGCAAACTGCGTTTCCTCTTTCTCCTACGCGTTTCGGCGTATTCACGCCTTCATCACGGAGTCTGATTTATTGCAAGAAAACAAAACATAATACACACAACAATTAGACATAGTTACATATGACTGGAAATTATACATACATATACATTAGGGCGGGTCGATTTAAAAATCGCTCATTGCTCTGTGA
>NW_023485875.1:0-1383 GCF_013731165.1 Rhagoletis pomonella | reverse complement strand
TTTTACTATCACCATTATTCATGCACCCACAAACAGCAGAAAAAGTTGTGAAAACGACAGTGTTGCTCCACAACTTCGTAAAGTTCCACGATGGGAGTTACTGTCCCGCTGATTATGTTGACCATTACAATGGCGAAGAAATTGTAAACGGTCTGTGGAGAAAAGATGTTTCAACCCCGTTACGAAATCATGGTCGCATGGCTTGCAACAATGCAGCAAGAAGTGCATTTGCTTTAAGGGACCAATTAAAGGACTACATAGTGTCCAACCCAATTTGATTTAGTTTCTTTGTGTTGCAAGGTATTAGCTTTTGAATTTAAAAAATGAAATACTATGTATAAGTTACTAGAGACCTGTTAATTCTTAATACTTAAATATATCGTTGCCTTGATAGAAAAAGGCCCTATCTAAAATCGTCGCTGAAACGAAAAAAAACCTAACTAGTTTAAGCTTTTTTTGAGTAAAACAATGTAATGCATTAAAATCAATTAAAAAGTGAATTTGGGATTTCAGCGACGATGTTAGATCAGGCCTTTCTCATATTAAGGTAACGATGTGTACATAATTTATAGTTAATTACCAACTACATACATGTGTTCACTTGTGTTTTATGTCCACACATACATACATTCGTACTTAATTAACAACTATATACCGACTGCTGAGTGGAAGATCGACCTATCTCGGCAGCCAGTTCGAAAACGCCCTATCTCAGAAAATTGTTTAACATCGTTCTTTCTCAAGAAAACTTTTCAAGAACGCCCTACTTCAGAATTTGGCTGAAGAACGCCCTATTTCAGAATTCATTTCAAAAACGCCCTATCTCACTTCAAAATGTAGGGCGTTTTCGAACTGGCTGCCGAGATAGGTCGATCTTCCACTCAGCAGACGATACAGTATCGGCCACTGTACAAGTGTACAAGTAGCGCCACTGTACAAATATACTTGCATTTCAATGTATACGTTATTTACACATTATAGCTGTTATAGCTACTATACTACGTATAAGTTTTTAAATAAAAAAGATACACTTTAAAATGTATAATTCAGTCCATTTTCTCATTTATTAGGTACATGTTGAGGTACATATTGGGATTAATTATTTACATGTTTGTATATGTATATATTTCCTTATACAATATATGTGTATATATGTATGCATTTGTGTGTGTGCAATACGTTAAAGTAGCCTAAGTCAACAAAACTGAAAGTTCATATTACATTTAACTATTTATTGCAGGTGCATACCTGTATCTTATCCCAGTGAGTAGTATGCACTTTTAGTATTGAGATTATCAATATTAAATGCTCGTTACAAACTGGGAAAAGATACAGATATGTACTTGGAATATACTTAGAAGTAATATGAACTATCGACTTGAA
>NW_023485874.1:0-1383 GCF_013731165.1 Rhagoletis pomonella | reverse complement strand
AGATATCTTAACGAAACTTTGTACGTGCACTCCTTTCGGGCGTAGAACGGATGGTATTTAAAATGGGCAAAATCGGACAATAACCACCCTACGCCTACCTCCCATATAACGGTAATTTTCAGAAATACGAAAACTGCGATATTTTAGTAACTACTGAAGATTATTCACTCAAAATTGATGTTTACAAAAATTTTTAGACACAAAATAAGAATGTTATAAATTTTTGGAAAATGGGCGTAGCCACGCCCACTTATGGTTACATGTGTATATCTTGGTAACCGCTGCACCAATTTCTTCCAAACTTGGCACAGTTGTTAGCCTTGCTACAGCAAGCCCGATAGCGGATTTTTATTAACAAGAGCTAAACTCATAGCTTCCACAAGCGCTGGCCCTTATGTATGTATGTATGTATATCTGCTCACATGTCACTCACAGAAATATGCCTTTCAACTCCAGAACCGAACTCCTCTTGTAAATTGTGATTGCGCGCGCTGACTTGTCCCTCAGTTTTAAGCAGATTCCGAATTAAAATATTTAATTTTACTAGTCGGCAAGGAATTTAGCCTGCTTAGGGACACGATATCGAATCGAAAGTATCGATATAGTACTCATTTAAAGTATCGCTGTAAAAATATCGGGTTCCCTTTAATATCGGGATAAAAAGACTCGATATTCCAAATATCGATACCAAATTCACAAAATTAAATCTGAATATTGGTCTCACTTTCTAATAAAGAATTAACACTTTGAACTTTTATAAGTGTTTGCTTATGTAGATACGATACCAGGGTTCTGGTACTCGATTCCAAAAAATATCGTCTAAAAACTATCGAGTAAAAAGTATAGGTATCGAATGGCAAAAATATCGATGTGGTATCGTATCGAAATTCGTGTCCCTACGCCTGCTATTTATTTACAATATTTAATTCCAAATGTTTTCTTATAAAATTAATGAGTTAATTGTACAGACATAACCATAATTAAGTGATACTTTCCTGTGAACAAATACTGGTAGCAAGGTAACAGTGACGCATAGAAAATTGAACTTTTTATCTTGGATATGCCAAGTATTTTTATGTACACAAATAATTCGCATAAATGAGATACTATATGTATACATACAAATATATGTAAGGAAAAAAGAACACAAGTGAAGTAAGCAATGCAGAGTGGGGCAAACAAAATACCTGCGACGCATTCGGACCTTAGTACATTAATGAAGTCAGCAATTTTGCAAAACCTATCAGGCGGATCTCTTATCAAAATGCCTTAGATACTTAAAGATTAAGTTGCATCTGTAATATTGGCAGACAATTTCAGCAATAAAATCGTTTAGTAACCCATAGATTACAGCGAATACAAAAAATAATTATTGTTAAGAAA
>NW_023485873.1:0-1383 GCF_013731165.1 Rhagoletis pomonella | reverse complement strand
TTTTTATTTTAGCAGCGCGAATACATTTAAGCTGGTATCAGTTCTTTTTTCTTCTTCTTCTTCTTATTATTATTATTATTATTATTACTTGGCACTGTAACCCCCTATGGGATTTGAGCCGAGTTCAACAAATCACGCCAGCCGTTTCTCTTCTGAGCCAACTGATGCCAAGTGAAGCCAAGTCCTTCTCCACGGGTTTCGAAGTCGTCTAATTTTTCAACCTTGTAACTGTCATCTTCTATATTACTCTGAGTAGTCGTATTTCGGCCTCTCGTTTCTTATTGTGGAAAATACGTCCCTATTCAGTTCCTATATCGGTCCCACGTAGCCCGCGTTGCACCCCGTTCGCAGCATTTTTCTCTCTGCAGCTTCTTGACACTCTTCATAGTACCAGTTGTTCTTTTCTGGCTCGTTGAAATTCTCCGGCGGCCGTATATAATGAGTTAGTAATTTGGCTGGACTACTCCGGTTATGTCACTTTGTGAGTAATTCCTCAAAACGTGAGGAATTTCAGGTGCGCTTGAGTATTTTTTGAGGATTTTTATTTTGAGGAATTTTTGAGGAACTTTCTCTCGATATATTTGCAGATAACAAATGCTTTACACATCAGAGTTGTGAAATCGTTTTGCAAATTTTTGAACAAAAAGCTTTCCGAAGTTTTATAAAGAGCGAAACACACCACACAAGCGGCTTGTCAAACCTACTTTTCCCATTTCGCCATACACCATGCAAACTTGACTCGTTCAACCAAAGAATTTTAGTTTTCTTCCGGTTCACAATGTAAAAGGGTTTGGTTTTCTTCGATTTTTTTCCCTTGCGTCCTTATTCGGTAAAAATTCCGTTACGCACGTAACGTAAAATTCCCCATTGCACTCCCGAAAGATCCTAGCATAAATGTGAACAAGAAAGTTCCCAAAAGTTACCGAAAAAGATCCAAAATATTGTCAAAAATAAATAAAGAAAATAGTCCGAAAGATCTCAAAAATATCCATACATCCCGGAAATTTCTGAGAAAAACACCTGAAAGGACCAGATATATAAAACATAAGGAATCTCCCAATATTTCCATATAAATATGTCGCAAGAAATTTAAAAAATTCTGAAAGATCCTGAAAAATATAATACGTAGAATTCCGATCCGCAAAAAACTCCAAAAGTTTTCGAAAAGCCTCGAAAGATCACAAATAATCCCCAAAGATACAAAAAAGTTACATAGGAGGTATATCGAATGTTTTCAAAAGTAACCAGAAAAATCCGAATGTCCCGAAAGATATTAAAAAATCGAGCAAAAAATTCAGGAATATTTTAATAGTCCCAAAAAATCAAAATTACTCCAAAAAATGTCCAAAAGATTAGGGCGTTTTGTGTTGATAATGACCGTAG
>NW_023485872.1:0-1383 GCF_013731165.1 Rhagoletis pomonella | reverse complement strand
TTTTATTGTTTTTGACAGTTGTTAGGGATACTTACTTCAGTTTGTAGGGAGTCAGTTGCTGTCTCTGGTTATATATGAGGATTACCTTTTGTATTTTGTTTGTGTATTTTTAAACAAGGTAGGGTAATTTATTAATCTCACAATTTATTAGATGTTTTTCTATTGCACTTCTGCGTTTCCAATTATTTTTATTGTCCTTTCTAAAATCTTGTAAAGTCAGTTCTGATTTAAAAGCAGAAATCTTAATTTTTATTTAAACATTAAATCGTTTAATCTGCCCTCATATTTTTATTAGCACAATTTATATTTAAAGGGTTATCTATGTGTGCTATATTGCTGCTTACCCTGAGGCCATATATTGACGCAACACCAGCACGCGCACACAACTCACAATAAAAATTAATTTCAGGTAAAATGGTGTCACATGCGGGAAACTGTGGCGCGGGTAGGGCAACGGATATGTGGCATGAGAAAGCCACTTGGCAGCGCGCGAACCGAGTATTATGGGCAGTAAGCGCACACACACGCGGCTGAAGCAGCACCAAATTAACACTGATAAATTGTTTATCCACAGCGTAGCTAAACCCTCGTCAGCTTATCTGATGCTTACCGCTTAAAAGCATACTTACATACATACATGCACAGATACAAATATACGCAGTCTAGCCGGCTCGCTGGCTGCAGTGAAGTCGAGGTGTAAGCTCGGCGGCTACTTAAGCGCTTGTGCACGCGGCAGGCAAAGCTGTGTTGCTGCTATTTCCTTCGTTTTTTGTTTTTTTTTTTTGTCTTTTTTTCCCGCTCTAGCTGCCAACATTGCTCCCATGTCACCAATTTCAACTTTTTTTTTTGCTGATAATCTCAACGAGTTGCTGGCAGCGACCACAACACCGCCACTGTCACCATCGCCAACGCTAATGTGTATGCGAACGTTTATTGTTATTTATTGTAGTTGTTGTGGTTTATTATTGTTGTCATTATTGTTATTGTACTCTTTATTCAGCTCCATTATCTGCGCATTGAAATGTACGTGCGGAGCTTAGTAAAATAGGAGCCGAGCAGCTGAGCAGCCAGTGGCCACAAAGGTGCAAAAGAAAAGTTAAGTTAAAATGTGTTAGGGCAGCCTTTTTTGTCGCCAAAGAAAGCTTGGTGACAAAAGGTGAAATAAAACCCAAATGAAACCACATCTTAGTGCGCGTTTAGATTTACAAAAATGCTCCGCTGCCGCTGTTATCAGTTAATAGCATTTTTCGCCGACAGCTATGCTGCACTTTAAACAAATTCTAGTCGCTCTCGTAGCATACTCTGGCCCACAGGCACTTGCTGTGACGGGTTTATTAAGCAAAAAAAAATTCATTTTTAGATAGGTGTTGATGGCTAATTTTC
>NW_023485871.1:0-1383 GCF_013731165.1 Rhagoletis pomonella | reverse complement strand
GAAATGGTACAAAAGTCATCAAATAAAAGCCAACAGATGTGGAGTTTTTGGTGGTTGGCTACCGTCCACAAATATAAATATGCACTCTGCATGACTTTTTACAATGGCGAGTCCAAAAATTCACTTTGCCGCACACCTTCCTTTTGGTCTACATGAAATTGCAAACACAGTTAATACATCCATTTTTTCCATGTGCTAAAAATCGTACATACCTAAAGGGCTACATGTCCAAAATTATTGCTGGGTGTTCCTTATTAATCAATCTTTGTATATTTCTTGATTCCTGCAAAATTGGGCCATGTAATATTAAAATTAACAAATTTTTTCTGCATTGTTTACATATTTTTATATGCGTTTTGGCATTTTTCTCTCGCAATTGCACCAAGATGACGTCACGCAAAAAATTACGCTCAAAAATCCTCTCTCATTGGTGCAATCTTGTATTTTATTATTCTTGGAGTAAGTATTCACAAGTGTTTGGTTTATGAGCTCCAATTCATATTGCTCACTGGCTTCGTTTCGCTTACAATACTTACGCCATTTGAGCAATTGCCCTGTGAAGCAAACGCTAGAAAAGAAGGTTGTATGGAAATTAAGTTCAAGCAACTATTTTTTTTAGCAAATAAGAGTTTAAAAATTACTTGATTATAAAGCCCTAGGTATAAATCTGAAACATTTTTAATACAAATGAATTATGTTTTTCAAATTTAAACTCTTTGACCTAAGTGGGCTGCACGAATGTAAAATCAGGTGCTACTTATTCGTATCTTAGTTTTTCTGCTAATTATGTATGTATGCATGTATTTAGGACGGTTTTACTTTCTTATTTTGTAATTATAGTTTTTATTTTTCAACTTAAATTATGGCGGGAGTGACAAATTGAGCATCGGTATAAAAAGTAATCGTAATATATTTACTATTCTATGAATAAATATTTTTACCTAGAACTTATAGCCATATTCATCTTACTAGTCTTACTAATATTATAAATGTGAAAGTTTGTATGTTTGGACGTTTGGGAAATCATCACGCGGAAACTACTGAACGGATTTGCATGAAATTTTATACGCAGATAGCTCATGGGCCAGATTGGTTAATAGGCTATTTTTTTTTTTAAGAGTTGCCACCTGTTAAAAAGTTTAATTTATTTAACATGCGGGAATGACTGAACGGATTTGCATGAAAATTTGCACAAAATAGCTTATTACCTATGTAGATTGTAAAATAGGCTACTTTTCTTACGAGTTGCCACCTGGTAAAAAAGTTTAATTAAATTAATACGCGGAAACGTCTGAACGGATTTGCATGAAATTTGCCACAGATATAGCTTATGACCTACGTTGGAAAACAGGTTTTTATTTTAGGAGTTGCCACCTATTAGAA
>NW_023485870.1:0-1383 GCF_013731165.1 Rhagoletis pomonella | reverse complement strand
TTTCTCCTGTATTCTTTGACATTATTTCTTTGAGTGTATAGATCATGTATAGATCCAGGATGTCTGGCATCGACATTTACTACGTTCATACGTGCCCAACAAACAATTTGGTAATCGTCTTGCAAATCAAGCTTAAAATAAGCTTACATGAA
Organism: Rhagoletis pomonella; assembly: GCF_013731165.1. Taxonomy (NCBI): domain Eukaryota; kingdom Metazoa; phylum Arthropoda; class Insecta; order Diptera; family Tephritidae; genus Rhagoletis; species Rhagoletis pomonella. The sequence continues at coordinate 1,231 of NW_023485870.1, read as the reverse complement.
TAAGGCTCTTACAAGCGTTGTAAGTTCGACATTTACAAAATATTTGGTATTGTAAGTGTTTTGCGAATGTCGTTTAGATTTTACTTGGCAAGGTAACCGTTTTATAAATGACGACTAGATTTACTGTTATTTTTCAGCGTAATCAAACAATAAATTTGTACAACTCATTCTAGTTTTGATTTCTGAAAAGTTTTGATTTCTGAAAAGTAAAGAAGTGAAAATAGTGAATTTTTACTGATACAAAGTAAGTGAAAAAGTAAGTTCGTTTTTTGTTTTATATAATGTCGGCAGCAAAAAAAACCGAGAAGTGTTGTGCACAGGAGCACAAATTAATTATACAAATAAAGAATTACAAATACAAATTATACAAATTAATTATAAAACGTTTACCTAACACATTTGCAAAACGCGTTATTACGTGTCTTAAAAAACATGTCTTCCAATCGTCATTTTAAAGCTTATAACAATGGGCGCGTTTCGATTATAAAGCGCTTGCTTTGATGCGTTTTGCAAATGTCACAGCAGCGTTTTACAAGTGTTTTGCTTATATTTGAACGGTTACAAAACATTTATTTTTATATGAAATTGTTTGCTGGGTAAGCTATTTGCAAATAAAAATAATTTGCAAATACCTAACTCACTGTTTATTCGATGGTTAAAAATTCTTTTTAATACTGCCTGATTATAAAAAGGCAATTATATGACCATCGAAAAAGAAAATAAAGTTAAAAATGGCAACGTCTTGATTATAGAAAGGCAATAAGATGACCATCGAAAAAGAAAATAAACCTAAGAATGGCGGCGTCTTGCGCTTATTTGCAAATAGTACCACTAATCAATACTTAAGGTAAGACCGCACTAAGCGACGCGACACTGCAGCGGCACTACGCGACACGGCGCGACACTTTTTGGTATATCGCACTGAAACTGCAGCGGCGCGACACTTCGCTGCAAATTTTTTAATTTATTTGTGTCAAAACCTTCAAACAAGATGGATGCCAGTGACGCTGATGTAATATTAATGCCTTTTATTGTTATTTTCCTTGGCGAATTCTTCTCAAATATTATGTTTCTTTTACAATTTTCTTCTTGAATGAAATGCATGTGAATATTCACTCACAATTGGAAATCCAATTACTTCAAGGTAAAAATATAGTACGAAATGTTATATCGTTCCGCTAGGTATACCGCACTACGCTGCAGCGGAGCTACGCGATACGACGCTGCGCGG
>NW_023485869.1:0-1383 GCF_013731165.1 Rhagoletis pomonella | reverse complement strand
TCGGTTTTAACTATAGCGAATAAATCGTCAACGTACTTAGTAAGAAGTCGTGGCTTATTGACCGACTCCTGTTCGAATTTTTTGAGTAACTCTTAAATAATGATGTCCGCTATAACTGGTGATGATGGAGATCCCATGGGCATACCGGAACGCTGCTCATATATTTTATTATATTTATATTTAAAATAGCGGATTTCTTTTATGCAGAATTTTACCACAGTCAAAAAAAGTTCTTTAGACATATATGTGTACTCTTTTATATCTTCCCACTTTGAAGCTATGATTTCAAGGGCCAAATCCACTGGAATACTCGGAAACAATGACACAACATCGAACGACACTAGACTCCCATCATCATAAACATATGTATCCTTGATCTTGTTCTTGAATTCGATCGCGTCTTTGACATTATATACGGAGGACATGGTTACATTTTTCAGGATTTTGACGACATATTTACATAAATTGTAAGACGGGGAATTGACGGACGAACAAATAGGTCTGAGTGGATTTCCTTCTTTGTGAATCTTTGGTAAGCCATAGATTCGTGGTGGATTGGCTGTTTTACACAAAAGTGCATTCTTTTCTTTTACATCAATAATTTTATTACTGAACATTTTCTCAACTAGTTCGTTGTTCTTGTCCTGTAGTCTATTAGTAGGATCACGTTTTAGAACTTTGTATGTGGAAATATCGTTGACTATAGTCTGCATTTTTATGTCACATTCTGATTTATCCATCAACACAGTTACATTGCCCTTGTCGGCATTAAGGATCAAAAGCCCTTTATGATTTTTTAAGAACATTTTTGTGGAACGTAGGGTATCACTTATAAATTTATCTCTAACTGAAGTTGTCGTCTTGTTGAGGTGGTCACGTAGCAGTGTCGTCAAGTTGTTTCTTTCCATCTCTTGTTTCTCTTTGTCTTTAATTGTTTGTATATACGTACCGACAGCTTCGGGCAGACTTGTAAATTTCAATTCTAAGCAGGAAAGAAGAATAATTGTAAACACTGCCAACAATTTCGTGAGACGAGTTCTCTCTATCAGCGACAGAATATATCACAACAAAAATATTTGCATTATTAAAAAAACTCTGGAGGACAATGATTTTCCGGGGAAATTAATTAAAAAGCTAATTCACAGCTACTATGTTCGTCCGAACGAAGAAAAGAAAAATGATGATTCAAATAAGAAAATTTACAAAACAGCAACTCATGTCCCAGGGTTATCAGAGAGAATCAAATGTTCCAGTCTATATGATAAAGAGAACGTCCAATTAGTGTACGACAATACTCTGAGAAGTATATTTAGCAACACGAAAGACAAAATTCCCGAGCATGAGAAATCTGATGTAGTATACAGTATTCCATGTAATGGCGAC
>NW_023485868.1:0-1383 GCF_013731165.1 Rhagoletis pomonella | reverse complement strand
CAAAATCGCTTAGGCGGTTACAGCGCCAAATAAGAAGAAGAAGAAGAAATAACTGTTATGGTTCTCACTGAAACGAGTTTTCATCCCAACACGCAGACGGCCCTCACATTCTTAACGCTAAGTTCTCAAAACTTTTTTCTAGTTTGTTCTCTTGCAGAACGTTCCCCAGTCTTAAGTTCTTATTTGGTCAACTTTGAAAACCTGCAGATTTACGCGGACCCGAACGGTGATTGTATTTTTATGAGAACTGTTTTTCATGGCTGAATACACTCGAAGGTTTGCCATTGCCTGAAGAGGGGTGAGCGCCACACAGTGTGGCGACTAGTAGAAGCTAGGTGGACAAAGGCCAACATTAAATTTTAATCTAATAACGGTACCTTTGCACAAGCAGTACTCCAAAAGTGTTATCAATGCAAATTATTTTTGTAAAATATGTATCAGTAAACAAGTAGTAATTAGCCTTGAAAATTAGAACATCTTGACAAACGAAGTATTTGTTAGAAAGAGTATTTTGAAATTGTTTTAAATGGAGGTGAAAGCTGAAGGTATTTACTGATATTTTATATTCAATTTATTACAATGAACTAGAATTTGTGTGAAAAATTTGTGGACAAAAGTTGATTCGTTCTGAAAGTTTATTAAATTTTTTTAACTTTGATAGACTAGAGTAGAGATCATAAAAAATTTAGGTACCTTATTAAGAGCCCTATCTATTATTAATAAAATAAAAGATGTTTATATAAAACAATACTCTTGGTTCTACTTACATGCCTGCAACGCTGCATAAAATTTGGTTCCATAGCCATGAGGTGGCAAAATACGTGCTTTTACCAATAGGGAAACTGTCAGAATAGGCTCAAGAAGCCAGAAATAAGGATTGCAGACATGGGCATTGCCAGAATCCCTCGAAAATTTTATTTCAAATTTTTAATGTGGTTGATTATTTCTTATGGGTCTTTCCATCGGAAGGTCTACCGCGAAAAATAGGTAAAGTCTTATATCTAACGTATTTTGGGTCAATTAATCTGCTATTTTTTTAAATATATAAGCAGAAAAGTTTTTGCGTAAAATGGTCTTGCTAGGTGGCGGAAGGGTCGAGATATTTCGAAACACCTTTTTTATAGTCAGGGGCGGCGAAACGCCCTGCGCCCGGGTGGGTAGTTCTGCTGGTGGCAAGAGTATACCGGTAAAGAAAATAGGTTGGCGATGTAAATGAGAAGGTTAACAGGTTTCGTTAGAAAAACTTATTGTTTCGTGTATAAAAAAATTTATTTTACATACATCCTGTGTATGTAAGTTAGTTTATTCGAGTTTTAAAATTTAAATTTATTACTTTATTATTAACCGTAAGCACTGGCTTTGCCGGTGAGTTCAATCACTCAA
>NW_023485867.1:0-1384 GCF_013731165.1 Rhagoletis pomonella | reverse complement strand
AGGGGAACAAGCTCCACAAGAAGTAGATTTCGCACCAGGATCATCAACTCCCCGGCCCAGAATGTGAATTTGTGATTTTTTATTTTAATTTCCAAAACATGTGATGAACTAATTTTAAGTTTAATAATCTTGAAGTACTGAATTTATTTTGTGATTTTTTTATTAATTCTAGGTATATTTTGATTTAAATAGTATTTACATTAATTTTAAAGTCCCTAAATAAATAGAGTTATGATCGCCGCTTTGATGCATATTCTCCAAATAAATCTTTAATGAACTATTGTTCCACACGAACGAATCATGTGTAGACCCAGAATATCTAGCATCCACAAACCGGATACTCATGTCATGATCGCAAGCCTTTAATATACAATTTGTTTATCAGTGTTGCTGTATTCATTTCTTAAAAACTTACAATCATAGCATTTATACTAAAACATCCTTTTCTATTTAGATAGGGGTGTCTATTTGCGGTGGGGGCATAAATCGCAATATGTGTTCCGTCAACACAGCCAATCCTGATCTGGAGAAAAATTTGCTCCTTGCCTGTTGCTTCTCTTCTTCTGTCATTTCTGTGATTATCGGAGCACTGCAAATTTCTCTTTCTAAAATGGGCAGTACCTCCTTTAAAATGAGCGAAACTGTAGGTTGCGCAAGACCCAATTGAAATTCATTTCCTACAGCTTGCTGATAACTGCCATGCGCAAAAAATCTCAGTGCCCAACACAATTTTAGCATTGGCGTTACAGATGAGGACAGGCGGCAATTAAATTTGTCCTTGATTTTGTCCAGCACATAAAAGCGTCCTTGCTTAGCAGAAAATTCACTATAAATCTGTAAATACATACACATATATGCATACATTTTTCATGTTTCATTGAATAACTTATCTGCCCAGGATACACTGTGGACGGCAGCTCCATAGGATTAGAGTTGGAGTTGTAAAACTATCGATAGTGCCACCATCGATAGTTTCCATGTTTGAGAAAAAACTATCATTACTCGTTGATAGTTTCCAGCAATACTATCGATAGTGTCAAACGCGACCATCGATAGTACTGTCGATAGTCAATGTGATGTTAAAAACTGTTCCAAATTATCAGGGACGGTATCGAAAAACAAAAAAAAAACAAAGTATTTAAAATATAAACACAGGTAGTGCCGTTTTCTTAAGTAACTTTTAACTTTAAAATTCACTTTATGTTAAAATATTGCTTTAATATGTATAGTTCTGTCTAAGTAACGCCTTTTATTGTGGAATTTTATTTATTTATTTAAATATCTATTACTGAAGCTTGCAATTAAAAACAAAGTTATGAGCCTAGAAAGCTCCTTATGTGTTATAACGTGGGGAAAAAATTTGTTGCGGCAAATGTTACAGCTG
>NW_023485866.1:0-1384 GCF_013731165.1 Rhagoletis pomonella | reverse complement strand
TTTATGCCGAACACATGTATTTCAATGAAGCTCTGTACATTACGATTCAAAATCTTGTTTTCGCCTAATCATAAAAGCTTCATGAATCGAAGCGTCCCATGATTCAATTATTAAAGGTTTTGTAAGTAGCTTTTTTATAAAATTTGGCACTCCCACCCACAGGGATGGTTTATGGAAGCAGGAGAAAAAGGGGAAGAATTCAATCACACTTCCTAAAATGGGAGCTAAATTCCATAAAAAGGTGTGGATAATAGTAAATGGTGGTATTTTAAAACAAAAACGAATTTGATTTAATTATTTAATTTAAACAAGCTTATTTACATCGAATATAACCCCCGCTTATTATTAAAAATAAATATTTCTATGTATATACTCAGGAAGAATAAAAAGAACACGCAGCTACTGAACGTCTGAGATAGGGAACGTGATCTACATCGTCAAAGGAGAAGTGGCGTAATGGGGCTTTCGCACGAGGCGATAAAAAAATATCAAAATATTCGCCATAAAAAGGCGTTTGCATTGTTCAACTTTGCATTCTACTTTTGGTTGAACGGCCTTTCAACTAATCGCTTTCAACAAAGTTGGTAGCCTTCGTTGGCTCATTTACCAAAACCATTGCACGCTTTACTTTACAGCGACTTGGCAGAATCAAGAGGTCTCCACGAATATCGACAAATACATTTCGGCATTTGCGGGAATTTCGTCTCTTTAGCCTACATTGAATTTCTGTAGCCCAACGATTCTCACCCATTTTGTCTTGTTGGCGCCAGCGAATGAAGAACAACAATTTCTTCAAATTTAAAAAGTAAAAATTTCACTACTAACAATTTAAAAATTTTCTTAAAACTTCCAAGAAATTTGGAAAAGAAATATCACTGTTTTTGTTTTTAGGAGTAGGGTGGGAGTGTCATTGATAAAATTAGAGCGAGAGAAAGTTTTTCTTACAAAACCTTTCATTATTGAATCATGGAAGCGTCCAACATTGTAAGGCGCTTGTAGTTTTGAAATCATCATTTGTTTACTTTTTTGTGTTGGAGATAAAATTTATTTGTCAGTTCAATAGAAAGTTATTGAAAATGAATGATTTCGTGCTAAAATTCGTGCAAATTGTATTAAACCACAAGCGTTTATGCAATATTTCGGAGCAGAAATATTTGCGGAAGTGCGTAGTTGCGAAAGAACGGCCAGAAAATGTGTTATGTGAAGAAAGTGTTTATTAGCTGGTGACTTATGCACGGCGTGCAAGTGTACAGAAGTCGAGTCGTCATGCATTCGTTTCGGTATGACGAAACGATTACTCTACTTTGATTAGGCGCGTAATATGCCGAGTGCCTTAGAGGAGGAAAATCTGCAAATAATAAAAGGCGTGTCATAAAAGAAAAAA
>NW_023485865.1:0-1384 GCF_013731165.1 Rhagoletis pomonella | reverse complement strand
ACATACCGAAAGACTTGACAAGACAATCGAAGGACAGGAATAATTTAAGGCCCGTCCACATACAACTTTGGCGTTGCGTCCGCGTTGGCGTCGCTTTGACAGCAGCGCGAGTAACGCCCATGCTTGCTACAATGAACGCTTAGCAGAGAATACTTTGGTCACTAAATTAAAATACTAGCGGCAGAAAAACCAAAATTTTACATCAATAATTGCATAAAAAATATATTTCTTGCCCGCATTTGATTAAAAATGAAAATTGAATCACATAATTTTGATTATTTGGAACAGCTGACGAATGACGCGCGCGAAAAGTTGAGAGTTGGTCATCTTTCTGCGTTGTGTTGGCGTTGGCGTTGCCCAACTTTGGTTATGTGGAGACTTTCATATAAATGCATGTATTCATAGTCAGCTGTCGAAGCGACGCCAACGCCAACGCAACGCCAAAGTTGTATGTAAACGGGCCTTTAGAATATTTGTAACCGCCACCAAGCGAAGTCGCCACTTATAGGAATAAGTATAACTATGTAACTCTGTGCGTGTGAAAATAAACGTGTAACATTCAAAGCGAACATTTGCGTTTTAGTTGCTAGCCCTACAGTGGTGCCAGAAAAGGGATATAGCCCGCGTGTGAACGTTTAAAAATATTTAATAAACTTTGACAAAATCTAGCTAAGCGTTGTAAAAGCTGTGAGCGGGTTGTGTGTGTGTGCGTAGCGTGCTAGCTAGTGCTGGACAAACGTTTAAAACTTTCAAAAGTTCCAAACGATTATTGCATAAATGATGCGAAGCGTGACTTGGTGATGCTTTGAAAGCGAAATTCTACTAAAAATCACATAAATTTACGAGTGTGGAAAAAACGATAAATCGTCAGAAGATTTGCGAAATTTGAGCATTTCAGGGGTTGTGATTTGTCTGTCGTGTCAGACTGTTAAAACCGAGACAAAACAACAACTGCAGCGAGAAATCAGTGCGCATCAAAACATGTTATAAAATTAAAACTTTTAAATAATATTAGCTGTGTGGCTGTACTTTAAGCGAGCCGCGTCACACAACCCGTTATTTCCGCTAAGTAACGCCGACAAGCGGTAAAATAAAATTGCGACAAACAAACGCAAGGGCGAAAGAAACGGCAAATACGCTAAAAAACAGTGGTTGCATTATATCACCACAACCACACCACAAGCGAACTGTACACAGTAAAAATTGAGCAGTTATTTGAATCGCCTATTCTGCCCTTAAGCAAAAGCGACAAATAAGCACCAGCAGAGGCGCCAGAGCCAGGCAGCGCCGAAGAACGGTAGCAGGAAAGCAGCGAAACGCCAACACCGGCAACACCATACAATAGCGACGGAATAACAAAGCGTCGGCGCAACCTCAAATACAG
>NW_023485864.1:0-1384 GCF_013731165.1 Rhagoletis pomonella | reverse complement strand
ATTAGGAATGTTAATACCGGGATCCCGGCCTTTTTAAGGTCCCAAAAATCCCGGGAGTCTTGGCAAATAATCCCGGGATTTTCGGTATTTGTAATATTGAAATAATAGTAACTCCTTTATGTACATACATACATATAGCAGCAATTAATTTCATTTAAAGAAATGGCGTGTCGTCCATTTCCGCTGTAGCGTATGTAGTGCATATTTTTAACTTCTTCTGGGGAGGCGACATCTATCTCTAGAGTTTTTCTAATTGTATGTCTTTGATATGATACCTACGACGAGGTTGATATCTAGACAAGGTTTGCCATAAATATCTTTGCTATATTTATAGTATATGGTGGTCTGGACATACAACATTGCAAGTTGATAAAAGCGTTGTAAAATGTGTGTCAGTATTTTCTCTATAATTTCGAAGAATATTCACAGTGCCATTGACTGCTTCGCTAGCACGATTCAAGTCAAGCGAGAGCGCTTGGAGAAGTAAACTTTTAATTTTTAATTTTTTAATAACACTTTTTAATTTTTATTATATTTTTCAAGTCATTAATATTTTTATGCGCATGCGGGAAATTTCCTACATACGGAAATAGACAAAAAGTAGTATCAGAAAGTTCGATTTGACATACATACAGCTCAATTCTGAATACTCCCAGGGAGTTTCTTCTCCGGGAATTTGTTTCTCCCGAGAAAGAAATCATCCAATAATTAACTCCCAGGAAGTAGCATTTTCCCCGAAAATTTGGAAGTTTGAATTTTCTAACTTCGCAAGAGCTGTTTGATACTTTTTGACGGCTCAACTCCGCCGTTTAATATAAAAAATCCGCAGGGAATTTTTATTCATGATAGTAGGAAAGGGAAAAGAGAGAAAACTCCCAGGGAGTTCCTGTTCAGAATCGGCCTGATAGTATCTACATACGCATTGTTTTAATTTTTCACGTTGACGAAGAGTTTTTTACGATTTCTTATTCTATAAATAATCTTGTGCAAGCCTAAAAAATGGTTAGGATTGAAGATTAAAATAAAAAAAAAACTAATTTTTTTTTTTCAAATTTCCCGTTTGAGGTAATATATTTATGTATGTACATATATAACTCTAAAAAATATTATATTAAATAATCTATGCTTATGTATGTAAATAAATTTTAATTGTTGATTTAAATGCTGCCCTAATATAATATTCACATATTTATATGAATATGTATGTACATTGTACGTACATATCGTCACCTGAATTGCAAAATAACGTAACAACATCGTCACTGAAATGGAGAAAGTCTTGACTCATTTTTTTTTCATAAAACGATGTGGGGAGTGGTAATTCGATGAAATCCATAATAGCAATCAAAAAGTAAATTTTGAATTTTTTATAAGTTACGACTTT
>NW_023485863.1:0-1384 GCF_013731165.1 Rhagoletis pomonella | reverse complement strand
ATTTTGCAACCTCGCAGCAGGGTTGCAAAATGTAGACGCGTAAAAAACATACCTTTGAGTGTGACAAAATGTAGACGGCGTCGTTTTCCAATTTTGTATGGGAAACAACAACACCAGAGATTTTACGGTTAGAAAACGTCTTAAAATGTAGACGTCTACATTTTGAGACACTATTTGGAACGAACTGTGAACACCCCATATTTCTTGGAGTAAATTAAAAAACCGAGCCGGAAAAAAATTTGGCAGCAAGAATTTGCAATCACGAAAAACATATGATTGTGGCACATGGTTGGATTTTTTGTCGACGATAATTTGAATAAACAACTTCGTTAAATTTAAAAATTTACAAGCTGGAGTGATTTTAAAACGAAAAATGTAAGTTAATACTTGTTTACTTAATTAATTTAGTTAATTCCAATGATTTGAAAGGTACTCGGCAAAAAAAATTGTATTCTTAATCGGAATGCAATCTCAACCAGAGTATATAGTAAACCCGACAAAGAAATTGAAACGTGTGTTGAAGAAAGTCGGACTGACAAGTTATATACACGTAGATCCTGTTTTTTGCTCCTCTGAAAGAATGTTAAAAATTCTATACAAATTTCTTTTGTTTGAAATGCAACCGTGGACACGAGCTGGCAGAAAAACTTGCAAATTTGCGTTCGTACAGAAAATTGCAAGTTTCTCTACCTGAGAGAGAATTTGGGAGCATTTTTTCTTACTATCTGATATTTTGAGTGATAATTCTCGCTGGATTTTCGACGAACAAACCTATTGTCTTCCCTACAAGGCCTTTTCAGACTGACCGATTCTCAATACACTCAAATAGAAACCAATACACATAAAAAACGCTGTAAAAATTTCCCTTCAATTTTTAGGCAGTAAAACAACGACCTTAAGTTAACTTCAACCGAGGCCATATGTTGACAAGGGATGCAAAATCACAGTTACAGAAAAGAACTGGTCAGATTTTTCACAAATCCCTTCACTTCTGATGTAAAATATGATGCCAAAAGACTGCAGATCTCCCATTTAGGTGACCGGTCATATGACCGGCAGATGTCTCGTAGGATTCCCAGAGAGTTTTGTTTTACATAGAAATTCGTGCTCTTTTATTTTCATCTTGACTCACTTCAGTGTTGGTTCCTTTAGTTCAAGTTGGCATTCGGGTTTTGGAATTTAAATAAGTTCTCAGCAAAAAAGTTTGTTTAAAAAAATACATATGTGTACATAGTGCTTGAAAATATCAATTTTTCCCTTACCTTAAACCTTTGGGAGTGGGCAAAAATGATGTTTTGTAATTTAGGCAGAATTGAATATGCGCTATCTGGGAAGACAATATCTACATGTAATATTTATTCTGTTTGTTGGCACTATATCCAAA
>NW_023485862.1:0-1384 GCF_013731165.1 Rhagoletis pomonella | reverse complement strand
AGTCCAAAGCAGCACTTGTTGTCAAGAGTGATTCTATTACTCAACGTAGTTTCGCGGGGATACCAAATTCAGACATCGCAGCATAAAGACAACTTCTTCTGACGCTGTCTAAAGCGGCTTTGAAATCGACAAATAGATGATGTGTGTCGATCCTATTCTCGCGGGTCTTTTCCAAGAATTGGCGTACTGTGAATACCTGATCTATGGTGGATTTGCCAGGTCTAAAGCCACACTGATAAGGCCCAATTAGTTCGTTGACGGTGGGCTTTAGTCTTTCACACAATACACTGCTTAGAAGGCTGATCCCGCGGTAGTTGGCGCGAATGGCGGGGTCGCCTTTCTTGTGGATTGGGCAGAGCACAATTAAATTCCAAGCGTCGGGCATTCGTTCGTCTGACCATATTATGTATATTCATTACCATGTATATATTTTTAAGTAACAAGGTTGTTCATTTGAAAGTACATAACATTTTTAATATAAATTACAACAGGGGAAAAATGAATACGTCTAGTTAAAACAGCAAGAAATTAACAGAAATTAAAGTTTAGGATTTTTGTAAAGCTATACTTTCAATACAATGTTTATGTTTTTGATATGATATAGCTTTCGTTAAAATATCTGCGGGTACTTGACTAGTTTCCTTATAATCATTTGTATATCTCCTCTTTCGATTGCTCCTCGTATGAAGTGGTAACGGAGATCAATATATTTTGCTCTATTGTGAAAAATAGGATTTCTGAAAAGTCTCCCAGCACTTTGGTTGTCATTTAAAATTGTTGCTGGCCCTTGTGTATCCAGTATTTCATAACGAAAACGCCTGAGGTAAATAGCTTCCTTAGCAGATTCGGAAATATGGCCATATACTCAGCCTCAGTACTTGACATAGCTACTGTTCGTTGTTTTCGCGAGTCTCAGCTAATATCTGTACTCCCATAACTATATATGAATCCTGTGTACGATCTTCTATCGTCTATGCAGGCACCCCAATCGTCATCTGCGTATCCTATAAGATTCTTACCACCTAAATTTTGAGTGCCTGTATGGTAACGTAAAACTCGTTTTGCTGCTATCGAATGTTTAGTTCCGAAATTTGTATTAAATTGACTTAGTACGCTTACGGTGTCTGCAAAATCCTTGCAGAGCTTTTCGTCTGCTTTTATAGGAGTGCTAACTGCTTTACAGTCATTCATATTAAACCGATTTAATATATGTATCTTTAACATACTTTGCTTGAGTCATTGCGATTTCATTCTTAGAAAATTCACAATTGAATTCGATTCCTAAACAAAAATTCAAAACGCCCAAGTCTTTCATTTCAAATGACTTCGCCAATTATTTGATTTAGATCCTCCAAACTGTTCGCAGGCTAGTATTAGATTATCA
>NW_023485861.1:0-1384 GCF_013731165.1 Rhagoletis pomonella | reverse complement strand
CGAACAGAGACGAAGAGAAGAGATGCCAAATAACAATTTGTCGCATAAAATACTATAAGACATGGTTGGATCATCGAAGGAGTCCAAAACGGACCAATCTGTATTTTCAATGTAATATCCTCTTTACGGCCAGTTTTTCAGTGCCAGTTTAAACTTAGATTAAGTAAACTGAGTTTAAACCAGGGCCGTGCACTGAAAAGCTGGCCTTTAAGGCCATTTTCACAGTAATTCAGTGGCGGATTTATCGTACAGGCAACATAGGCTGAAGCCTAGGGCGGCAGAATTAAGGGGCGGCAAAATTTAAGACAGCTAAATTAAAAGAAAAAAATTTATTTGGATTCAGCTGCACTTGAAATTGTGTTTGTGTCTGTAAAATATTATTAATGATTCATCTCATTCAATACAATTCAAAATTAGAATTACGCTGCGAATTTTTCCTTAGTATAGCAGTCGTTGAAATTTCCATTTAACTTTCATTCACGCGGCTTAGATACCTGACGGCGCGCCTGCGCGTGACGAAAAGAAACAGCCGACACGCTGCCCCGAGAACGAGAATCATCTAAAAGGTTACCACACTTGACAACACTGCCGAAAAACGAGCGTGCATTTTCGAGAAAATTCTTGATTCCAAGCCCACCAGTTTTTCATAAGTGTATCATAACGTGAATAATCTGAAGGTCAGCTTCCGTCGTATGTCAAATTAGGCAGTGTATCTGTGTATGGTCTTCTGTTTGTCTTGCGCGAGGTCAAAAAATCTTGAGGAAAATTTGGGAAATGAAATGGTCTTTTTCAAGGCATACTGCACCGAAAAGAAGATTTTAAATTATTCTCCTCTGGAACTGTTGAAAATGCTGAGACAGGATAATCTGCAGATCTCTTACCCTAATGTTGAAATTGCGTTGCGGATGTTTGTTTCAATTCCTATTTCCAATTGTAGCGCAGAAAGATCGTTTTCTGTTTTAAAACGCGTGAAAAACTATCTCAGATCTTCATTGAGCGAAAACAAACTGAATGCTCTTGCGTTGCTGACTATAGAGTCAGATTTGTTTCTATCTATCGATTGTGAAGATATTATCCGCGAATTCGCAGCTGAAAAATCAAGACGTAAAGAACTGTGAAAAAGAAGTGTTTGAAAGAGGGTTTTTGTTGAATACCTTATCCATGCTGATGTCGAATTTGTTAATTCCGTTATGTATTTCATTATTAACGAACTATATTGTAATAAAGCACTGACAATAACAATCATATTTGATATATATATATATTTTTTTTTTCGTGAAAAAAGGGCGGCAAGTTATGAATTGCCTAGGGGCGGCAAATATTTAAATCCGCCACTGCAGTAATTAGTTAACTACTATGCTAATGTTAAGCCACCATTTTAAAC
>NW_023485860.1:0-1384 GCF_013731165.1 Rhagoletis pomonella | reverse complement strand
TAAGAAATAGTAAAGAAAGTTAATAAAATACATAGTAAATTAATGAAAGAAAGAAAAAAATTTAAAAATATGTATATGTAGAAAAAATAAAATATAAAATTAAATAATTAAATAAAATAATAAAAAATACAAATAAAATAATTAAAGAATATAATAATCAAAAATAATTAAAGAATATAATAATCAAAAATAATTAAAGAATATAATAATAAACAATAATTAAAGAATATAATGATAAAAAATATGAAATAATTAAAGAATATAATAATAAAGAATAAAATAATTGAATAATAATAATTTCAATATTTATGCATAATTATGTCAACACCTACTGCTTTCAGAACTATCTCGACAACCTATTTACAGTTACGCCTTGTTTACATAAAAAAGATTTTGTTCAAAGAAAAATTGTTGCGGCATTTCGCGGAAAGCTCGCGTACATTTCTCTACTAACAAACGAAATAGCGAAAATAACACAAAAAAAAAACGTTTAGCACACTATTTTACAGTTCCATTGAATGCAGCCATATACATACAGTAATTAAACGTCTACACACACACACACTGGCACGTGACTGGATTGCAATTGCAGCGATCAAAAGTAAAAAGTGACTCAGCTCTGTTCAACGCACCGGCCACACGCTATTGATAAATACAGTTGAGTGAAGAGCGAAGGGCCTGCATTGCTGCTGCGGGTGCAAAGGCTGGCTGGCTGAGCTGTTGTGCGGATCAATAGAACGGAATGCCAATTAAAAATTTCAATCGAATTTTGCATTGCGCGTTCTTATTTACATTTGCATATACATATTAGAGAAGAAACAGCGGCAGCGGCGGCAGCAGCAGTGCATTGGCTGCAATAACAGGAACAAAAATCAGCATCCCGAATGTAATAAACGATACAAAAACAAAAAGATATAGAAAAACAGCGTTACAGCTGCAGAGAGGAGCGCGAAGAGGATGTAGACTAAAAAGCCATTGGCAAAAAAAAAAAAAAAACACATTGTTACATGCTTAAGCGCCTAAAAGTAGACAACCGCACAAACAGTATTTTTTGTTTTACTGCGCCGGCTACCGTTACAAATTACAAGCTGCGTCGCCAGGGCGAATGATTGGCAACGAATTTGTGCAATTTTGCACACACACAGACTGAGCTGCTGCATTGCGTTGCCATGTTTTTGTTCGAAAAATTCGAATTTGTGGCGCAAAAAGGCGCAACATAACATCAATGTGATAAAATAATACCGAGGCACAATAAAACATTGCGACCAAATTCAAATGAATTTTACGTGCGCGCGCCCAGTAAGCGCAAATGGCAGACGACGACTGCCCAACGGACGGAGACGGACGGACTAACGAAATTGCAAATAAATGCAAGCAATTTGTG
>NW_023485859.1:0-1384 GCF_013731165.1 Rhagoletis pomonella | reverse complement strand
TAAATATGTATGCATTAATAAATGTAAATATGTGCATACATATGTATGTACGATTGATCTGCTTTCGTCTTCCCCTCGCTGTCCTCCATAGACAGACAAATTATTAAATTTCTGCGAATTGCCACGACGCCATCAATATTAACCCTAGGTTACGAAATATTTAGGTTTTCGCATAAGTTAACATTTAATAAAGCCATACTCGTACATTTTATATGGAGAATAATATTTCATTTAAAATTCTGCATGTAAACATGTTCTCGACGATACGTGTAACTTTCATGAAAATTAACTAAACAATTCATGTTATATTAACGGCTGGAATGAAAAAAACTATGTCCGCTAAAATGGGTTAAAATCAAATTTGAGTTGACATATTTACACGCATACATGCAGACATACATATGGACATATACAGTGCACTAGCACTAGCTTGAACATAGCATATCTTGTACTTTGATGTGGTTGAATCTTTTTATGGTACTGAAGATTTGCTTACGGGTGAAAAAAAATTAAAAATCATCCGTGGATATATGTAAATATATTTTTATAAACACTTTGAAGTTTAGAAATTTTTAATATTTTTCATTTCATTTCATTTATTATAAAATATAACATTAGCACAATAAGATCCCAATGATCTTTTATAGTACAACTGTAACTTATAATAAAGAATTACAATATGTTAATGTTTAAAATTAACTAATATATATAAGTCAAAAACAGGAACAACAAAAACTTACAAAACTCTATAGAGAATCACAGGTGGAGCATAAGGAAAAACTTAAGAATAATGTATTGATTACCCTATACCTAACTAGATAGCGAGCCTCAGAGGAAAGGTATAACTTTGGATATGAAATAGCATTTTAACGAAAATAAGAATACAAAACACTCTTAAAGTTGCTTATGTTCAAACTATTACGAATATGAGATGGAATCGAGTTCCAGGTGCGAATAGCATTAACAAGAAATAGTCTTGCAGATGTTAGATAATTATAGTTGGGC
This sequence comes from Rhagoletis pomonella, assembly GCF_013731165.1. Lineage (NCBI taxonomy): Eukaryota > Metazoa > Arthropoda > Insecta > Diptera > Tephritidae > Rhagoletis > Rhagoletis pomonella. Next base: position 379 of record NW_023485859.1, on the reverse strand, counting down.
ACGATCAATTCCGTTAGGCGCGCAGATTCAAAAATTAATAGAATAATTTTTTTGCAATTATACAAATAGTGTTCAAGGCACATTGACCCACCTGTACAAAAATCGTGGCGCTTCATGGACAAAAATTTTACAATTTCGGACCGAAAAATGTGCAAACGAGCAAAGTTGCCACGTTACATTTGCGAACTTCCGATAAAACCACATATGTTTGTGAATTTAGGAGTTTTGATTTTATTAAAAAAAAAAATGTATTTTCCTGCAGAAAACGTTCACGTTCAAAACGTAATGTTAATTAAAATTACACCCTAAAATACTAGTTAATGACTGAAATATTGTTGTGGAACAGAGAAATAGATTGTTTTGCCAAAAATTACCAAAA
>NW_023485858.1:0-1384 GCF_013731165.1 Rhagoletis pomonella | reverse complement strand
CTAGCGATCTAAATGCACGCCAGCAATATTAATATTGTTCTTTACATATTTTGACTATAGGCCAGTGCAATTATCAAGAGAACAATTAAAATTTTCTTGAAAATAGATGAGTTTGAGATTAACGATAAGATAAAGGGCTGCGCGAAATGATACTTGACTTTATCTTTTGCGTTAAAGGATTCATTATCTAATAATATGCACCAAAATTTTTGGCTAAACCCAGCATTTTTAACAAGAATTAGTCTTATTCGATTAGTGTGCTGCGGGTCACTTGGCGGTCGATGCGCGGGCTCTTACAATTAAAATGAAAGACTAATATTTCGCAGGCTTGTTGTTGACTTCATGATACAATATATTTTCACTATTACCAAGGGATTTGAGAAAAATTCGATTTTCGACCCGCCCTAATGGACGCTTTCAAAATTCGCTATAATATTTATCGTACGTATTTATACAAGTTCAAAAGTCTCCATCTTCTGATGAACTTAGAAAACTGCAGGAAAACGTGGTAGTTTCGGTGCCTAGTGGAAGACGTCTTAAAAAAGAAGCAGCCTAACCTTCATGGAAGAGAGAACGCGAAAAGCTTAAAAAAGTTGGCTACACTGAGAAAAAAACGCGTTGTAAGAATAAAAAAATTTTATTTGATTACCATTTAAAAATGCTCGTATTTAAATCTAGTGAAAAATGTTAACGCAGTGGATTTTTCCATTATACATACACTACGTATAATGGAAATATTCAATTCAAATATGCCTGTATTAAAATGAAGCATTTTTCACTGCACGGATGGCGTTTTGCACGTCGCGGATGCTTTTTCATATGTAATACACTCAGAAAAAGGTTTAGTTATAATTACCAAGATTTGGTTATAGTGACCAAGTGGCATAGTTGGATACGGCGAAATAAATATCTAGTTCACGAAAGTCTGCAATTTACTTGAGACTTCTAGTAGGGACAAACGTACATTTGTTAATAATTACAAAACGATTGCCTTGAGTGGACAATATTGTTAGTTGAATAAAATCATTGTTGAGCAAATATAAAAAATGCTTTGGTTGATACAAGTTTTCAATTAATTTTGGGAAACTTGCTGTAGACGTGAATCAGCTAACCGTTTATTATTGGAAAAAAATTTCAGTTTGACACAAATAAAAATTTACTCGATGGTTGTTGTGTTTACTTTCTTCTTTTATTTGCATATATTAAGCATAAAAAATACATACATATTTACATAAATAGTTCCTAGTGTAAATATTTAATACATATGTATATGGTGGTAAGAATTTCCTAAAAAAAAAAAAAACAGGAATAGTCGTGCGAAAACTCAGGTCAATATCTGCTGGAAGTGCTGGTTTAAGTATACTGCTTTGCTTTTTCCTTGGCT
>NW_023485857.1:0-1384 GCF_013731165.1 Rhagoletis pomonella | reverse complement strand
GCTAAATAGTACAAAGGTACATTATTACCTGCTCCTGACATTATTTTGTGTTACTTACCGGAATTCGGACTAGAGTCTATAACAAGGGCTATATCTATCAATATTGAGTTGTTAGCAGAAAAATGTATTCATTTATTGATAAAATAAGCTCAAATTGGCGACCTTCTACTCTAATACAAGCTCGGTACCTTTTAAGAAAAGAGGCTTTTAGAGATCTTAAACTCAATTGGGCTATCTCAGCAGCTCCATTTATTTGTTCCCGCAAATGCTCTTCGTTTTGAATTGTTTTTGAATAAATCTTGTCCTTAAGACAGCCCCAGTAGAAAAAATCTAATGGATTCAGGTCTGGCGATCGAGCGGGCCACGTGATTGGCCCTTATCGTCCAATCCATCGGCGAGGATAAGTTTCGTCTAAATGAGCTCTTACTTCACGCCCGTAGTGAGCAGGGCACCCGTCATTTTGCAGCCATAGTCTTCGCCGCAGGTTTAAGGGTACATCTTCCAAAAGAGTTGGAAGCCGTTCCTGAAGGAACTCTAAATAACTGTGAGAGTTGAGCGTTGGCGGCAGTTCCACAGGTCCCAATATCTGACAATTAAAAATACCGCACCATAAATTTATTTAGAACCGGTACTGCGAACGATCTTCTTTCATTTCGTGAGGATTGTATATCTGCCAACTGTGAAGGTTATGTAAATTAAAATAACCATCACGTTTGCATGATGATTCATCGCTCCAAATTATTTTATTAAAAAAGTTGGGGTCTGATTCATGCATTCGCAACATTTCACGGCAAAAACTAACCCTCGACAGGTAATCTCTTTCCTGTAGAGCCTGAACACGTTGAATGTGGTAGGGATGAAATCGATGGTCTTTTAAAGCTTTGTGAACTGTAGTTTTTGGTATTCCCGTCCGTCTTTCCATCATTCTCACTGAAGTCGATGGAGCTAGTTCCACTTCCTCTAACACAGCTTCAACATCTACCGTTGCAGGACGTCCTGTTTCGCCGCCACGCCTTCCAGGTATGCGACCTTAAAAAAGTGAAAAATTATAGTTAACAAGCAAGCAAACAAGAAAGGTGTAAAAATCACTTACCTTCATATATTTCTCTATGGGTCCGGGCGAATACTTCTCGACCCGGATGTCGACGATTGGGGTATCGCTCTGCATAGAGTCTTTGAGCAGCCCTGGCATTACAGCAAGCTTCACCGTAAATTAGGTGAATATCCGCATATTCATGCGACGTATACTGCGTGTTCTCTGTCATAGTATTAATAACACAATGTTCGAAGGGTCCAATTTCACAAAATCCACTTTCACTAATTCCGGTAAGTAACATAAAATAATGTCAGGAGCAGGTAATAATGTACCTTTGTACTATTTAGC
>NW_023485856.1:0-1385 GCF_013731165.1 Rhagoletis pomonella | reverse complement strand
AAAAAAATTAGGGGGTGATAGTAGACATTATTTAACAACAAATTGCTAAAATACTATTAGCAACTATATTGTGAGAGTGAACAAGTCATGTTGAGGAGGCCTCCCCCAACATCCTCACCAAGTTTCATGACGAAATTCCTTATACTTTCGCTGAAATTTCGATTGGTTCCGTTTTGGAAAGCCCACCCCTCTACCTTTGAGGAACCTTTAGTAGGTATGACCCCCTTCGCGTAAACCTTGAAGCCATTTTTGCGCGAACGAAACCCTGTTATAGACGCCGGATCACAGTTTCCACTTCCACTGTTTGTTACTTCAGACAGCATATTTTCGAGCATCTTGCTGTAGTAATTAACAAAAATTACTACTCTGGAGCCCGCGGTCAGTTCCAACCTCAGTATATCCAGTAAAAAAACTGTGGTGAAGTCCTTTATGGGGATAAAGTTTCCAGAGATGAAATTTTAGGTAGCACTCAATTTCTTACACGCATGGTTGCTTTTCAGCACTCATGAAAGAAACTTAAGAAATATTTGAAAAAAAAGTTCATATAGTACATTAATTTTTGAAAGAAATACCATATAATGTTTGTACTCTGGTTAATAATATCAAAAAATGTATTAGAACCACCGTTTAATGTTATATATGATACAAATTAATATTGCTGCCCCGAACGCTCTGCGCCTTGCCCTTAATAATACGTTTACTTAAAATTACATCCCTGGTGCTTGTTCTTTCTGTATGGCATCGTGGTGAATTCACATTTCTCAGAAATTTGACAACAAAACAAAACAAAGCGAGTATTTTATTTGCTAATTTTTGCGAATTCTATTGTTTAATGTAAATTTTGTCTTTTTAGGATATGTCGAAACAACAAAGAAGGCGCAGTTGGAAAATTGAGTAATTAGTAATGAAGTAGCAGGCATATTTGGAAAATTATGCCGATAAGCAGGATGGAATTTGGGAAAGTAAGTGCATGGTTGCTGCATATCTATGTATAAAAAGTATTTAATTAAATTGTTTATAGAAATTTTATAAATCGAGTGGCTCATTTACGATGTGCTCCAAACATTTGGCGAAATTTCTTTCGCCTTTTCAACGTGCTAAGTAACAAGTTAAGATGACTGCCATCACGGCCGGTAAGAAACCGCAAGCAAAGGGCAGACAACCTTCCAGGAGGCTGCCTCCTGTCCCCGAGTTGAAGCTGCAGTTCAGCAAGAGCAGGTCAGCAAATTGCTACCCTGATCAAACGTAAACTAAAGCGCTCTGCTGTGATAGCACTCCGTAAACGTGAAAACTTGGTGCATGCTGAGAAATATCAAACAAGAAAACTCCATGATGGACGCCGTGAGATAGAGTTGTGCTGTGTGGCAAAGAAATGCGGCCAATTC
>NW_023485855.1:0-1385 GCF_013731165.1 Rhagoletis pomonella | reverse complement strand
TTAACTCAAAGTTCTATATCTAGAGGCTGTTACTATCTTGATAACTAACGGGTGATTTTTTTTGAGGTTAGGATTTTCATGCATTAGTATTTGACAGATCACGTGGGATTTCAGACATGGTGTCAAAGAGAAAGATGCTCAGTATGCTTTGAAATTTCATCATGAATAGACTTACTAACGAGCAACGCTTGCAAATCATTGAATTTTATTACCAAAATCAGTGTTCGGTTCGAAATGTGTTTCGCGCTTTACGTCCGATTTATGGTCTACATAATCGACCAAGTGAGCAAACAATTAATGCGATTGTGACCAAGTTTCGCACTCAGTTTACTTTATTGGACATTAAACCAACCACACGAATGCGTACAGTGCGTACAGAAGAGAATATTGCGTCTGTTTCTGAGAGTGTTGCTGAAGACCGTGAAATGTCGATTCGTCGCCGTTCGCAGCAATTGGGTTTGTGTTATTCGACCACATGGAAGATTTTACGCAAAGATCTTGGTGTAAAACCGTATAAAATACAGCTCGTGCAAGAACTGAAGCCGAACGATCTGCCACAACGTCGAATTTTCAGTGAATGGGCCCTAGAAAAGTTGGCAGAAAATCCGCTTTTTTATCGACAAATTTTGTTCAGCGATGAGGCTCATTTCTGGTTGAATGGCTTCGTAAATAAGCAAAATTGCCGCATTTGGAGTGAAGAGCAACCAGAAGCCGTTCAAGAACTGCCCATGCATCCCGAAAAAATGCACTGTTTGGTGTGGTTTGTACGCTGGTGGAATCATTGGACCGTATTTTTTCAAAGATGCTGTTGGACGCAACGTTACGGTGATGGCGATCGCTATCGTTCGATGCTAACAAACTTTTTGTTGCCAAAAATGGAAGAACTGAACTTGGTTGACATGTGGTTTCAACAAGATGGCGCTACATGCCACACAGCTCGCGATTCTATGGCCATTTTGAGGGAAAACTTCGGAGAACAATTCATCTCAAGAAATGGACCGGTAAGTTGGCCACCAAGATCATGCGATTTGACGCCTTTAGACTATTTTTTGTGGGGCTACGTCAAGTCTAAAGTCTACAGAAATAAGCCAGCAACTATTCCAGCTTTGGAAGACAACATTTCCGAAGAAATTCGGGCTATTCCGGCCGAAATGCTCGAAAAAGTTGCCCAAAATTGGACTTTCCGAATGGACCACCTAAGACGCAGCCGCGGTCAACATTTAAATGAAATTATCTTCAAAAAGTAAATGTCATGGACCAATCTAACGTTTCAAATAAAGAACCGATGAGATTTTGCAAATTTTTGCAAAGTTATCAAGCTCTTAAAAAATCACCCGTTACAAAGTCAGCAGCGTATTTTTCGTCTCTCATTTATTGAATGCGTG
>NW_023485854.1:0-1385 GCF_013731165.1 Rhagoletis pomonella | reverse complement strand
AGAAACGAAGAAGAAGAAGTAATTTTGTAAGAAAAACGTAATCAAGTAGCTGTACGAGATGAGCGCCACCTTTGTTCTTTGTTGTAAGATCTGAGATCTTTTATAGTACAACAAACAAAAGGTAAAACCAGAAAGATATAACAAGGTAATAATGGTTACTTACTTAGTGAGAAATTTAATCAAAATTGCAGAAATAAGAAAATAGCTAAAAGGGAAAACGAGTACAATAGTGGAATGAGAAGAACAGATAAATAGAAAACAGTGGGAAGTAGGAAAAACCAAAAATGAGTACAACTTTCTCATACTCTCATACGCAGTAAAAGAGAAAAAGAGGAGTTGAAGGGATGGAGAAAAAGAAAGATAGAGAAGAAGATGCCTAATTTGTGCTATTTGCAATAAAAGACCACTTGAACCCATCGATATACAACTTTTTTTAGATCTTTCCTCCATTAAACATTTTCGATTGCAGTAAGTGACCGGTGCAATAACTTGTGTACACAAGAAGTATGCTATCTAGGTTTTCCCACTCCTTCACTATTAAGATGCTGGCCCAATGCAGGCTTGCTTTGCTCGACTTGCTTCCTTCAGTTTTCTTTGATTTACTTTAATAGCTTATTTGTCCAAATGGTGGTTTGGAACGATGTCAACGTAACCACCTGTGTTCTTGAAAAGTCTAAGACTGTTCTGTAGCAATTTGCTTGAATTTAGTTACCACGGAAGCATAACTCACTGCCCAATGCCAACATAGCGTAGTCGAAAAGAGATTTCGGCTATTCGAAACTTTATCGTGATTGAAGCAATTTTACATTTTATTGAAGTTCAAAAAACGTTTTGACAGTTCTCAAAGCGTGCATTGAGCATTGAGCCTATAACTTTAGTTTTATTTTCGCGTAATCTCTTTTTCTCTATTTCATCTCATTCTTCATTTGATTTTTTGCTTAATATGCAGTTTCATTGCCATAAGTATCGATTATCTTAGCTTCATATAAACTCCTTCAATAGAGCTTCATTTTAACCCTCCACGTTTCGAAGTCTAAGAAGGCATTTTTTCTTTTGAATTCGTGTACTCCTTTTAGTAGCTACTTTGCTTGTTTGCTTGCTTTGCGATCTCATCAAAAATATATGCTGGCACTGTGAATACCCCCAATCATACATATGTATATTTTTTGCTGTTGGTTAATCTAAATTGGCTTATACAAAATATTTTGCTTCGGTAATTACTTCTAATTAGCTATAGTCACATTACCTACGTGCATATTTGATATTTGATATATATACGCACATACATACACACAGTATTGGACATATCTATAGCACCCGCATTTCAAAGTGATATTACGGGTACACACTTTCCGTAGCATTTTAGGTGTAAAGTTGCTACGTAG
>NW_023485853.1:372-1385 GCF_013731165.1 Rhagoletis pomonella | reverse complement strand
GAAGTGGATCTACCTTTAATGAATCCATGTTGATAGGGCGATATGAGCTCAGAAATTTGGAAAATAATCTTATCGTAAACTATCTTCTCGAAAAGTTTAGGTATGCTTGGAATTTTACTGATTGGACGATAATTTTGGACGTCGGACTTGCTCCCATACTTATGGATAGGTGTGATGAGGGACCTTTTCCAAATCGGTAAGAATTCACCTAAATATAGGGATTTGTTAAATATTTTGGATAATGGTAATGCTAACGCTGGCGCACAGCTCTTTAACAAGGAAGGGGGAAAGCCATCTTCACCAGGATTCGGGTCGTTTGGCAAGGCTAAAAGGCCATCTAGGACTTCATCTTCTGAGAGCTGCAATCCTTTAAGGACGAGTGTGCTGTTACAGGAAACATTGACTGTTCCGGCTTCAGAGTGAGGAACATACACAGAACGGAAAAAATTGGCAAACATGTTACAAATCATCTGAACGTTCGTCGAAGATTCACCTAAATAATGCACCATGTCAGGAATGCCTGTGGTTTTCTTCTTGCAATTCACAAACTTCCAGAACCTTTTACTGTTAGACCTTATTTCACTCTCCATTTTAATGATATAATGATGATAAAAATTTATTCAAGGCATCAAACTCCTTTTGTAACCTCCTGTAGGTTTCAAAAAGCTCTAAGCTATTACTCGACTGGCGATAGAGTTTATACGCCTTGGTTTTTTTATTATTTAGGTTGATAAGCCTAGAGTTATATGTTTGGAAAGATTTTTCACAGTCTTCATAGGGACAAATTTTTCAATTGCCACTTTAAGTTCAGCTCTCAAAGTATCGTAAGCGTTTGATAATTGGGCGATGCCCAAGGCAGATTCCCAGTCCTCCAAGTTCAAGGAGCTTGAAATCTCATCAAAGTTGGCTTCAGTGAAGTTATTGCTTTTGCGATTATAACTAACTGATTTAATATAGTTGATATGTTCGAAACGAACACATAAAGCCTTGTGATGTATGGAGTTAGGAAGAGG
>NW_023485853.1:0-272 GCF_013731165.1 Rhagoletis pomonella | reverse complement strand
GGGCTCGACATCAGATTTAAGATCACTATTTGTAAATACTAAGTCAAGAATACGGTTATTGTCATTATTAACTCTGTTAATTTGACAGAGGGTGAACTCAGCAAAGGTGTCGAGTACCTCACATTCCCACTCACTTGATACTTCATAAGGTAAGAGTTGCTTGACGTCATCATCAAAACACCACTTCACATTAGGCAAGTTGAAATCGCCTACTATTATAATATTTTGATGATCGTCAACAGTATTCAGTACAGAACAACAGTTATTTATAT
>NW_023485852.1:0-1385 GCF_013731165.1 Rhagoletis pomonella | reverse complement strand
CACGAAAAAGGCCGTTGCTAATACTAAAAACTTAGATGAGCTTTTGTGAGGTTAGGATTTTCATGCATTAGTATTTGACAGATCACGTGGGATTTCAGACATGGTGTCAAAGAGAAACATGCTCAGTATGCTTTGAAATTTCATCATGAATAGACTTACTAACGAGCAACGCTTGCAAATCATTGAATTTTATTACCAAAATCAGTGTTCGGTTCGAAATGTGTTTCGCGCTTTACGTCCGATTTATGGTCTACATAATCGACCAAGTGAGCAAACAATTAATGCGATTGTGACCAAGTTTCGCACTCAGTTTACTTTATTGGACATTAAACCAACCACACGAATGCGTACAGTGCGTACAGAAGAGAATATTGCGTCTGTTTCTGAGAGTGTTGCTGAAGACCGTGAAATGTCGATTCGTCGCCGTTCGCAGCAATTGGGTTTGTGTTATTCGACCACATGGAAGATTTTACGCAAAGATCTTGGTGTAAAACCGTATAAAATACAGCTCGTGCAAGAACTGAAGCCGAACGATCTGCCACAACGTCGAATTTTCAGTGAATGGGCCCTAGAAAAGTTGGCAGAAAATCCGCTTTTTTATCGACAAATTTTGTTCAGCGATGAGGCTCATTTCTGGTTGAATGGCTTCGTAAATAAGCAAAATTGCCGCATTTGGAGTGAAGAGCAACCAGAAGCCGTTCAAGAACTGCCCATGCATCCCGAAAAATGCACTGTTTGGTGTGGTTTGTACGCTGGTGGAATCATTGGACCGTATTTTTTCAAAGATGCTGTTGGACGCAACGTTACGGTGAATGGCGATCGCTATCGTTCGATGCTAACAAACTTTTTGTTGCCAAAAATGGAAGAACTGAACTTGGTTGACATGTGGTTTCAACAAGATGGCGCTACATGCCACACAGCTCGCGATTCTATGGCCATTTTGAGGGAAAACTTCGGAGAACAATTCATCTCAAGAAATGGACCGGTAAGTTGGCCACCAAGATCATGCGATTTGACGCCTTTAGACTATTTTTTGTGGGGCTACGTCAAGTCTAAAGTCTACAGAAATAAGCCAGCAACTATTCCAGCTTTGGAAGACAACATTTCCGAAGAAATTCGGGCTATTCCGGCCGAAATGCTCGAAAAAGTTGCCCAAAATTGGACTTTCCGAATGGACCACCTAAGACGCAGCCGCGGTCAACATTTAAATGAAATTATCTTCAAAAAGTAAATGTCATGGACCAATCTAACGTTTCAAATAAAGAACCGATGAGATTTTGCAAATTTTATGCGTTTTTTTTTTAAAAAAAGTTATCAAGCTCTTAAAAAATCACCCGTTATATATATAACATTCGTATAACTTAGATAATTATTTTGGCAGCGAC
>NW_023485851.1:0-1385 GCF_013731165.1 Rhagoletis pomonella | reverse complement strand
CCGCGAAAGAAACGTAAGCTCCAAATTTTTTTATTTGCCGTTTTTTTTTAAAAATAAATATTGCATATTTTCCACAAACAAATAGCTTCTTCATATCCATCATCTGGCAAACAAATACAACAATAAAAGCTGAAAGTGGACCATCCCTCGAGTTATGCGCCATCTGACGTTCGCAAGTTTGGTATATATGTACATAGAAATATTTATTTTTAATAACAATTGGGGGTTATATTCGATGTAAATAAGCTTGTTTAAATTAAGCAATTAAATCAAATTCGTTTTTGTTTTAAAATACCACCATTCACTATTATCCACACCTTTTTATGGAATTTAGCTCCCATTTTAGGAAGTGTGATTGAATTCTTCCCCTTTTTCTCCTGCTTCCATTAATCATCCCTGTGGGTGGGAGTGCCAAATTTTAGAAAAAAGCTACTTACAAAACCTTTAATAATTGAATCATGGGTAGAACTTAGGCATGATTCAATAATGAAAGGTTTTGTAAGAAAAACTTTCTCTCGCTCTAATTTTATCAATGACACTCCCACCCTACTCCTAAAAACAAAAACAGTGATATTTCTTTTCCAAATTTCTTTGCAAGTTTTAAGAACATTTTTAAATTGTTAGTAGTGAAATTTTTACTTTTTAAATTTGAAGAAATGTTTGTTCTGCATTCGCTGGCGCCAACAAGACAAAATGGGTGAGAATCGTTGGACTACAGAAATTCAATGTTAAGAGACGAAATTCCCTTAAATGCCGAAATGTATTTGTCGATATTCGTGGAGACCTCTTGATTCTGCCAAGTCGCTGTAAAGTAAAGCGTTCAATGAGCCAACGAAGGTATTTAGGTATTGTACTCCACGACACAGTCCTGGTGTCTCCGAATGAGATTTTGACGCAATATAACATTGCCAAACCGCATCCATAGGCCCAATCGTCACACGACAGCTCGGTTTAGTCAATGGCGCGATGTAATTGCACACTTAAAAGGTGTACCAACTTTATTGCAAGCGATTAGCTGAAAGTAGAATGCAAAGTTGAACAATACAAACGCCTTTTTATGGCGAATATTTTAATATTTTTTTATATTTTGATATTTTTAGTCATTCAAATTTTTTTTCGTGCAACCCGGCGGGAGTTGAACGCAAAAGTTGCCTGAAAAATCGCCTCGTGCGAAAGCCCCATTACGCCACTTCTCATTTGACGATGTAGATCACGTTCCCTATCTCAGTCGTTCAGTAGCTGCGTGCTCTGAGTTCGTCCGGCACCAATCGCCAACTGCGGCTGTGCAAGCCAGTGTTGAATATTTTCCCCAGAACATAAAAAGTGCGACATCAAAGAATTCGAAACAATCGAGCCATAACCGCGAAAGAAACGTAAGCTCCAAA
>NW_023485850.1:0-1385 GCF_013731165.1 Rhagoletis pomonella | reverse complement strand
TGCACAGGGTTCCATAGAGCAAGAACCCTTTACTGGTCTGCCATGGAACTCCGCTAAACTACTCCGTGCTGGACAAATACGGAAGGTAACAAACAGGCCAAGTCCTGAATTCCGGAGAATAAGGAGAACCGGAGAACTCCTGCACCTCAGTTGGCATGAAGTAGGAATTCTTACAGGCTTTCTTACTGACAACTGTTGGGTAATGGCACACTTGTCAAACATAAAAGTTATTAATTTTGATACATTATGTGCCACTGTGAAGTGAGGACCAGACTTCGCCTCCTAGGATCGCCGCACCTCACCGTACCTAGAAGCACACGACCTAAATGGCATTTACTCGAAGGACCTCGGGAGGTTCCTTTCATCAAAGATGATCTGTAGTTGAATAGAGGTTTGTTACAATAGATCGTTTTGACCGCAGTAACTCGGTAACCTGCTTCCTCTTCTAAATCTAATCCATGCGGATATCAGGTTGATATCCGTGAATTTTGCTATCCAGATATCCGGTTCATTTTGTTATCTGGATATTAGCCGGTCATCCAGATATTCGGATTTTTCATCAGATATTCCAATATCCGGATACTCAAAAAAAAATCCAGATAAAATTGTTACTTCTACGCGATAGGATTCTGGTTTGATGCCGAGTCCACGGAACATCCACATTATATAGAAATATTTTTTTTTCATAGTGATCGTCATACTGGAAATTTCCTTCTCTGATACATAGCCGAGCTTATGCCAAATGTTACAGGGCAGGTTAGGCACGCGTCCGCGAAGTCTTCAAACTTCTACTGGTCCTTTCGCGAATGGCCTGCACGAGTGCCAAAAGAAGACCCGATATGATTGCTGATCTACTGGTAGTTTGTATAGCGACCCACGCCAACTCTTTTTCTATCTTTGATACCTCCGTTTCCCGTCTGTAGGCCCAACGTACATTCTTCTCTCTCCGGGCAGCCTTATTTGGTATAATTTAACATTTTTCATTTGATGACAATATGTAATCACGTATTTAGTTTGCCTGACCTATCTAAACTCTGAACGGTAGATTGCAGCGCCAATGGCCCAAAGCTGGGATAAAACCTCGAACTGGCAAATACACGCCCATAAAGCTTCAGTGTTACTTTTGAGTTTCGGCACAATTTTTCATGCTATGCTTTTAGAGTTCTCACATTTATAATACAAGCGGACTTAAATCCACATCCACCCCAATTAAATTGATTGCCTTCCTTAACTTGCAGTACCACAATTTTCATTAAACTCAAAAACCGCAGACAATCATATTTCCTCTACTTCGATAGCGAATTTTTGCAATATGCGTCTTCACTCAACCGCAAAATATAACGGGTGATTTTTTAAGAGCTTGATACCTTTTTTTTTAAAAAAAA
>NW_023485849.1:0-1385 GCF_013731165.1 Rhagoletis pomonella | reverse complement strand
TCAATCTCAATCTCAATCTCAATCTCAATCTCAATCTCAATCTCAATTTTTATCTCCATCCGAATTCCAATCTAATTCTCAACCTCAATTTGAATCTCAATCGAAATCTTATTCTGGATATTAAACTTAATCTTAAATTTAGTTCAAGTTCTAATCTTCAATTCAATTCCAATCCTCATCTCGATCTCAGTCTCAACCTCAATTTGGATCTCAATGGAAATCTTAATCGTAAATCAAATCATAATCTTGATCTTAATTTTAATCGTGCAAATCCACCCCACGACTGTGTTGCTTTTTCGATAAATAAATGTTTGCATTTAATTCCAACGGAACGAAATGAAGGTTCACTTCCAAAAAATTATTTCTATACAAATAAAGCCTTGGTTCATATATGGAAAGATAGCATTGAAATGGAATACTAAATTTTATATTGCCTATTTTTAGATGCTATGCAGGAGGTTTAGAATGTTATTGCTAGAAATTTATTAATAAATTCCTGCTACAGGATACTTCCTGCTAGATACTTCAGTATAATATCGTATTTAAAGCTTAGGGTGAAAAGTTGCTAAGTCCACTGTTTATAAAAACTAATATTTTGATAAAAGATGCTAGAGCCATTAAAAATGCATCGTTTTGAAAAGGGTGAAGGTCCTTGCTTTATGCTTTCTCGTTCATATTCAGTGAAAAGAAAATGTGCTAAGTCCAAAAAAAGCTCTGAAATTTCGATAAGGCCGAAATGAAAACTTTTAATAAAGATCAAATCCCTCCGATTAATATGGAGTTTTGCTTTGCTTTAAACAGGAAAAATGTTGCTTCCAAAGCTTTGCGGAATACTTGAAGAAAATGGCTATAAGAAGTTTTTTTTCCTCTCATGTACGATTTTTAAATTGGGACTTAGCAACTTTTTACTTTAAGCTAGCGATATGTATATTGCTTATTGAAATATACTCAACCAGCTTATGTCCAATTAAGCTGACTTCAATATGCGCTTGGGTACATCAAATTTTAGCTTATTGCAACATTTATTTACTCACAATATGTGTACGTTAAATTTTTGAGTTCAATTTGGTATTGTGACAAATATATTTACGCATATATTTATGCAAACCCTGTCAGGAAAATCATATGGGGAGCTCAGATAAAACTAGTTAGAAACTGAAGATACTGTGAAATATTTTCAGGGTCGCTGTATGTATGTATGTAGGAGGTGAAATGATTTAATCTGGTTAAGGGGACTTTTTCTTTTTGTTTGTCTCTACAGCCGTTCGTCAGTTTTGCCCCGAGCACAAAAAAACTTCCCCGATTGCCTTTCTTTTTTGCATGCCAAGTGTAGGCAGGTCCTTCTATACTTGGTCCTTCCATTTTTTTCGTTGGCGTCCTTTCTC
>NW_023485848.1:0-1385 GCF_013731165.1 Rhagoletis pomonella | reverse complement strand
TTATGACAAAATTTTGGAAAATGGGCGTAGCACCGCCCACTTGTGATCACATATATGTATGTATCTCGCTAACCGTTCTAGCAATTTGTACCAAGCTCAGTATGGTTATTGTGCTTGCCACATAAAAGCAAACCGTTGAAAATTGTTGAAATCGGACTAAAATTGAGGCCGCTTTTCATATCACGGTAAATTTCAGAAATGCTTGAAATTTCAATATTTCGAAATTTAAGGACGCTAATTTACTTAAAATGTATACACCCCGGCTTATCATGTAGCGGTAGCTTTCGGAAAGGAGGAAAACATATATTTAATACTTGCGCCGGGTATTTAATGTTCGGCTCCGCCCGAACTTAGACTTTCTTACTTGTTTTTATAAAAACTTTTTTTTTCTATTTTTAATTAACTTTTTATTCTTTATTCAAAATCCTCCCATATCTAATTTGGCATAATTTCTTTTATTAAAAAATCCCACGGTTTCTGTTGGTTGGGTCATATTCCACTTCAAACTGCTCAGTTTGCCTAAGAAAAATCCGTTTTTCCCCCTTTTTCAAACGGTTCCCTAGGTGTCTGGGGGGGGAGTCCAAGGGAGGGGTTCCCCTTTTTAGAAAGCGGCGACTGTCTCCTTTCTATTGGGGGGTGTTTTGGGGGCCCCGCCCCCTGCCCCTCCTCCCCCCACCCAAAAAACGGTGTGAGTGGTACTAAACATTTCCCTTTTTCGTAATTAAGAAAAACCAAAAACAGAAAAAAAATAAAAATTATGTGCCGCGCTCACGGCATTCGTACTCTCGAACCTGCTGGAAGCCAACAAATAACAGCAGGCACCTCTGCACGTTCAGCCACTGCCATAAATACGAATTTGTTCTCAAATGCTCAACTTGAATCACATTTCTAACAACATTGTTTGGTAAAGCTCTGCACAGTTACTTCGAATTTCAAAAATGAGATGTCAAATTTAAGAACTAAGCTGGTGGATGTGTGATAATATGATATGTTTTGAAACTAGCATTTTTTTAGCGGTGTAGGGTGATTAAAAATCTGATTGAATTAAATACTGACAACATGCAAGAGCTCCCTTCACTCAGAAAAGGGTGGACAGATTTAGATGAAACATTTGGATTTTTTTGGGCTTTCTAAGTAGGTTAGGTTAGGTTATTCTGGCTGGCTGACCGCCCCGCATAGACCAATATGTCCCTAGTGATGCCAGATGGATATAGCGGTTCAGTTAAGTGTCTTCGAAGTATACATCATTTAGGATGTCAGCGCTTTTTGAGAATTTCAGCAGTTATTGAAGCCGCTGTGGTGTAGTGGTAAGCAACATCCAAAAAAATATAGAAAAAGGCGGTCATCCCTCGGCAGGCAATGGCAAACCTCCGAGTGTATTTCTG
>NW_023485847.1:0-1385 GCF_013731165.1 Rhagoletis pomonella | reverse complement strand
CAGTGATAAAAAAAATTAAAAGCATTTACAAGCAAGTGACAAGTGTGGATGATATCATAGTTTCTTTTACAAAGTAGAATTCTCCTTTCTGTATTGCCGAAGAAGGGGAGCTGAACACCTCTTGCAGAGAACACCTTTCTGTGTAGGCGGCCTTCGGCCGCACTTAGGGATTATAACCCTTACCAAATAGAATTTTCCTTTTGGTGCGCACCAACTGGGGCTACCACCCCAGTGATGTAGCCTTGGGAAAGGATGAGGTAACTAGAATTCCCTTTCTGTGTGGTAAACCTGGGGCTGCCGCCCCAGTTATATCTATTGTGGTTACTGGGTGTTTTATAAAAATGTCTTGTGCAAATGAATATTTAACATTTTTCAAGCGAATAGACGCAAATGAAAATTGTGATTTTTTGCCATTTTTCTAAGAGGTCCCTAGGGAACCGTAGGGGTTGAATTTTTGTCAATGGCGGCTCATTACCTCTCCAAAAAGGTGGGTTAGAGGTGCCCGCCCACTTACCTTTCGTCCACCGCCTCTTTAACGAACGGCCATAATGGAAAGCCAACCCGTTTAATTAACAACAATATGCATTTGCACATACATGAATTTATATTTTTTTATTCACTGAATTCTGAAAACTCAAAACATATCATAATATAATATGAATATCAAATTAAAGGTAAAAACTTGTACTTTCTAAATAATATAAATTTTCTTAGCATTGATTATGGCCTTTTGAAAAAATTATGAATTTTTTTGTTTTATA
Source organism: Rhagoletis pomonella (assembly GCF_013731165.1). Classification (NCBI taxonomy): domain Eukaryota; kingdom Metazoa; phylum Arthropoda; class Insecta; order Diptera; family Tephritidae; genus Rhagoletis; species Rhagoletis pomonella. The sequence goes on along the minus strand of NW_023485847.1, from coordinate 624 downwards.
ATATTTTTGGCTTAAGTATATAAAAAAGCATACATACACATTTTATATACCAGCTTGAAGATAAATTAATTGTCTTTATTTTGACATCATTACCTTCTGAATCGGTTTCGTAGTTTAGAAAATATTAAAATATCACAATTTTTTTGTTTTACCTTTTATATCTACTTTACTTTTTAATTGCGGCAAATAATATTGATATAGATAAAATCAGCGTAAAAAGTACTAGCAATCTGCATTTTTAGTTTTTCTATAGCTGAACGGTTGGTTATCTTGATGTATGCCCAATATTCTATTGAAAAATTCCAATTAATTTTCGTGATTGGGATAGTGAAAAATATTTTGGGTGTTCAAACAATTGGGATACGATTTACACCAAATCGTATTACACTGCCTTTAAACTTGTATTTATACGGAAGTTGGTAAAGAACGAACTATAAAAAACTAACCGAAATTAAATAACAACAAAACTAATATTTTAAAACTTGTCAAAATTTGGTGCGGCTATAATTTTTTCGACTACTGTACATAAGTTGACTATGATTACTCGGCCGTGCTATCATAGTAGCATAATGCCACTCATATTTGACTTACAAGCAAAATACGGGCAGGAATTTCAAGATTTCA
>NW_023485846.1:0-1385 GCF_013731165.1 Rhagoletis pomonella | reverse complement strand
TTCGAGACTGTATACGCTATATCTGGTCTGGATATCATGGCTAAGTAGGTCAACGAGCCAATGAGGCTTTGATACATCTTTATGTCAATAACTTGCGAACAGTTAGCATTGTCACATTTGGACAAAAGTGTTCCGCTAGGTAATGGAGTTGACGACGGTTTACAACTTTGCATACCCCATTCCCTTAACAGGTCTTCTTCAAAACGAGATTGATGTACTTGCACATTTCCGCACCCAGAATCTCTGTTAATTTGCATGCCCAAGAAGTACTGGATCGGACCCCTATTTACTGCCTCAACGTAGTGATTCAACTGCTTAACCACTTGCTCCAAGCCATCTTCGGTAGAACAGGCTGCCAACATGTCGTCGACGTATAAAGCGATTTTATCGCCTTTCATTTGATAGTATACGCAGCCATCAGTACCACTTCTTTTGAAACCGATTTTTTGCAAAATATCGTCAATTTTTCGGTTCCATTCCCTGCCAGCTTGATTGAGCCCGTACAGGGCATTTCTAAGCATGCACACCTTGTCTGAATGCTTCTTATCGACGAACATCTCCGGCTGTCTCATGAACACCTCTTCTTCCAGCTCACCGTTAAGATATGCTGCTACGATGTCGACGTGATTAACGTGTAACTTGTACTGTGCTGCCAGCGCAAGTATCAGCCTGATTGTGGAGTACCGCGCCACTGGTGCATACGTTTCTTTGTAGTCCACATTGTATTTTTGCCCACAACCTTGTGCCACCAAACGCGCTTTGTGCTTTTCGACCGCACCGTCAGCTCCTCTTTTCGTGTTGAAAACCCACTTACAGCCTATGACATTCTTCGAGTTTGGTCTATCTACTAATTCCCATGTGTTGTTTCGGATTAAGGACTCAAATTCCTTTCGCATCGCATCTTTCCATAAATGAGAGCATCCGTCTGCCATTGCCTCATCCACAGTTACCGGATCGCGCGCCGCACAAGCCGTTACTTGATTCAAGACCTCTTGTGTCTGATCTGTCACGAATATCTTTCGTGGTCTGCCGACTTTACCCTCTCTTAACACCTTCGGTCGTCCCCGTTTACGTTTAACACCAGCTTCGCCTATCTCTTTATCAGCTTCAGAACTTGAAGACGATACAACTCCTTCTACGTTTGTTGACTCATCACCAGATTCCTTGTTCTCCGTTGGATAGTCTGGCGAAATATCAAATACCTCAAGTTCTTCGACCGCTTCAGCCGCGTTTGAAAACGATTTCTCAAAAAATATCACATCACGAGAGATTATGATGCTTCGATTCTCTTTGTTATACAACCTGTATGCCTTCGCTTTATCGGCATACCCCACAAACGTACACTGCAGACCTTTTGGCAAGAATTTTGATTTGCCTGGCTTTTT
>NW_023485845.1:0-1386 GCF_013731165.1 Rhagoletis pomonella | reverse complement strand
AAAAAAAAAAAGTTTAAAACTACAATCAACTACAAACGATTCTGGACCTGAATTTTTTAAAATTGAAGCTGTAGTTGTAAAAAGCTTCATATAATTTTTTCAAAAAACCCATTACGCAATTATTTTCCAACTAAAAAAAGTTTAAAACTACAATCAACTACAAATGATTCTGCACCAGAATTCATTAAAATTTAGGCGGTAGCTGTAAAAAGCTTCATATAAATTTAAAAAAACGCGCTACGCACTTATTTTTCAACTAAAAAAAAAAAATGTAAAACTACAATCAACTACAAACGATTCTGGACCTGAATTCATTAAAATTGAAGCTGCAGTTGTAAAACGCTTCATATAATTTAAAAAAAAAAACGCATTACGCACTTATTTTTCAACTAAAAAAAATTTAAAACTACAATCAACTACAGACGATTCTGGACTAGAATTCATTAAAATTTAGGCTATAGCTGTAAAAAGTTTCATATAAATTTAAAAAAAGCGAGCTACGCACTTATTTTTCAACTCAAAAACAAAATTTAAAACTACAATCAACTACAAACGATTCTGGACCTGCATTCATTAAAATTGAAGCTGTAGTTGTAAAAAGTTTCATATAATTTTTTTAAAAAACTCATTACGCACTTATTTTTCAACTAAAAAAAAATAATTTTAAACTACAATCAACTACAAACGATTCTAGACCAGTATTGATTAAAATTTAGGCTTTAGCTGTAAAAAGTTTCATATGAATTTAAAGAAAAAACCCATTACGCACTTATTTTTCAACCATAAAAAAGTTTAAAACTACAATCAACTACAAACAGTTCTGGACCTGAATTCATTAAAACTGAAGCTGTAGCTGTAAAAAGCTTCATATGAATATTTTAAAATCGCATTACGCACTTATTTTTCAACTACAAACAAAAATTTTAAAACTACAATCAACTACAAACGATTCTGGACTAGTATTCATTAAAATTTTGGCGGTAGCTGTAAAATGCTTCATATAAGTTAAAAAAAAAACGCGCTACGCACTTATTTTTAAACTTAAAAAAAATTTTAAAATTACAATCAACTACAAACGATTCTGGACCTTTAAAATTGAAGCTGTAGTTGTAAAATGCTTCATATAAATTTTCTAAAAAACCCATTACGCACTTATTTTTCAACTACAAACAAGAAGTTTAAAACTAAAATCAACTACAAATGATTCTGGACCAGAATTCATTAAAATTTAGGCGGTAGCTGTAAAAAGCTTCATATGAATTAAAAAAAAACGCATTACGCACTTATTTTTCAACTAAAAAAAAATGTTAAAGCTACAATCAACTACAAACGATTCTGGACCTGAATTCATTAAAATTTAGGCGGTAGCTGTAAAAAGCTTCATAT
>NW_023485844.1:0-1386 GCF_013731165.1 Rhagoletis pomonella | reverse complement strand
TTATTCAACCAACTACTATCAAGTGCAGCTGATTTGGCGCTATTTAACCTCGACAACGTGATTGTTGTTGTCAATTCTATACATCCAATTGCTTATTTGCTTTTTTTGTATAGTTTCAGGCAGGCTCTTCCTAAACTATGTATTTGTCAATGTTATTGTGGCTTATTGACATTTTATTTTTAATATTTTTGTTGAGCTTTGTACCACGATTGTATATTAGGAAAAGTTGAGAAAGCAACAAAGTCTAAGCGGTAGAAGTTATAGCAGCTATTTCAGAGATCACCACATCCCCTCATCAGACTTCTTTTTTCTAGACTTCAGCAGGGATCGAACCTGCGTAATCGATGTTCAAAGTCAGAAGCGTTAACCACTGAGCTCTGTACATCCCGTAAACTCTTGTTGCTAATTCATTTTCCTTATTCAATCAACTACTATCAAGTGCAGCTGATTTGCCGCTATTTAACCTCGACAGCGTGGTTGTTGTTGTCAATGCTATACATCCATTTGCTTATTTACTTTTTTGTATAGTTTCAGGCAGGCTCTTCGTAAACTATGTATTTGTCAATGTTATTGTGGCTTTTTAAAATTTTATTTTTAATATTTTTATTGAGCTTTGTACCCCGATGGTTTATTAGGAAAAGTTCAGCAGGGATCGAACCTGCGTAGTCGATGTTCAAAGTCAGAAGCGTTAACCACTGAGCTATGTACATCCCGTAAACTCTTGTTGCTAATTCATTTTCCCTATTCAACCAACTACTATGAAGTGCAGCTGATTTGCCGCTATTTCACCTCGACAGCGTGGTTGTTGTTGTCAATTCTATACATCCATTTGCTTATTTGCTTTTTTGTATAGTTTCAGGCAGTCTCTTCCTAAACTATGTATTTGTAAATGTTATTGTGGCTTATTAACATTTTATTTTTAATATTTTTATTGAGCTTTTTACCACGATGGTTTATTAGGAAAAGTTGAGAAAGCAACAAAGTCTAAGCGGTAGAAGTTATAACAGCTATTTCGGAGATCACCACATCTCCTCATCTGACATATTTTTTCTAGACTTCAGCAGGGATCGAACCTGCGTAATCGATGTTCAAAGTCAGAAGCGTTAACCACTGAGCTATGTACATCCCGTAAACTCTTGTTGCTAATTCATTTTCCTTATTCAAACAACTACTATCAAGTGCAGCTGATTTGCCGCTATTTAAATACGACAGCGTGGTTGTTGTTGTCAATTCTATACAACCATTTGCTTATTTGCTTTTTTGTATAGTTTCAGGCATACTCTTCCTAAACTACGTATTTGTCAATGTTATTGTGGCTTATTAACATTTTATTTTTAATATTTTTGTTGAGCTTTGTACCACGATTGTTTATTAGGAAAAGTTGAG
>NW_023485843.1:0-1386 GCF_013731165.1 Rhagoletis pomonella | reverse complement strand
TACTAATAGATAATTACGAATGCCAAATGGTTGCTTTTAGTAGGATTCACCAACAAAATTCTGGCATACTCACGCTGAACAAATTGGGTGTACTCTCATTATTCGGGATTTGTGGAAATCAGGCTGGATGGTCCCACTATATAAGTCGCAGAAACCAACCAACAAAAGGAAGTCTTATCGACCGATAAATCTCCGATCCCACGACAGTCGGGTCTACGTAACCGGAACGACCCAGATTTATATTTGGCCAAGGACTGTCACTCCATCAACACTCCCCAAAAACTCTTTGGGGAGCTTTTATGCTGCTACAAGAACACAAACACAAGTATTAGCAAGGGTTCTGAAAAGTGCACAATACCTGCACAACCATTTATCATCTAAACACAAACGATAACTCGCGGCATTAACCGCAACCGTTTGCTGTACCACGCTGTTATTGAGGCATCATCTCTCCCATAGGGAGTGAAACCATGCACAGCGAATTACCTGTTGGGATTGAAGAGAAAGAAAGAACGTGATAGATAGGCTGCCCTATGCAGCAAGGCGAATTCTTCGCATAATAATTTTATTTTTTTTTTTTTAAGAAAGTAAACTCAACACCCGTAGACCAAATGAATTACCAAATTTTTTTTTCATCTTTTGGAAGGCGTTATGCATTGGGTTTGGAACACGAAACATAAAATTGCTTCCACAGAGAATCAGTCGTGGCCATCTTTGTTGCCCACGAGGGTATGCACCTGGAATGTCCGAATCCTCAATATCCTCTAGGAAATATATAAAATCAAATATTAGCATCATCTCAAGGGATGCCAGAGAGATGAGAAAACCAGTCAATAAGTTGTAACATAAGATCAAATACTTTGTTCCATGCTACTTTTAGAGTAACCTACATAATATGTACTCTATATATATACAATATCGAAAACCGGTGTCCCAAGACATTCCGCTTTGTAGAGTTAATACGAGTTTTTGTATATGATTTCTGTCTTTACTTTTTTAAATTTCGTGGAAAATGTTAAACGGTAAAAGGAAAAACTTTCGTTAGATTGTCAAGAAATTTTTCATTATTAAATAAGTTATCATTAAAAATTATTAAATTAATGTCAAGTTGGAACAAAGAATTTGAAACATTCAACAAACAATAAATGACAACTAAACATTTTTTAAAATAAAAGCAAACAAGCAGTTTTTAATTTAATAAACAAGGTGTGTAAATTTGCATTCATTAAGAAAGGAAACCGGTTACCTTGTAAGCTGTAGGCAAAGTATGTATGTGTGAACACACAGTAAGGAAAAGCGCAATCTTTAGCACTAAAAATGCAACCATGTGAAATGCAACCATGTTAATGTAGAGAAGAAACCCTGATGACGCTTGAAATTGAAAAA
>NW_023485842.1:0-1386 GCF_013731165.1 Rhagoletis pomonella | reverse complement strand
AATAAAAAGCCAAAATTCGCTGATAATGTGTGAATAGTTTTTTTTTTATATATATTTGTACACACTAACTACATACATATGTATATTATATTTCGCATCGAGTTCAATGCTTGCGCAAAGAGTGAAGCAAAAGAAAGGGGAAAAATATATGGCAAAATGCAAAAAGGAATACATGAGTGCAAAAATTTTACAAAATCAACTTATAAAATAATAGAAGCTACACAGAAGAACACACAGACAATCGCGCATTTGCGTTGGCTGCCCGCTGATGATGCAGCAAATGCAAAAAAAAAAACGATGTGTGTGCTATGTAAAAATTATAATAAAAATAATTGTAATAAAAACCAACATTTTCGCGACAGCCAGCAACAAATTTACGACGTTAGCGCCAGCTGGCTGGCAACCGCAGCGCAGTGATGATATATGTAGTACTAACTCGAATACGAATGCGCAAAGCACCAAGCGCCAAGCTGCTGTTACTGCGGCTATGAAATTGAAAAAGTTCCACAATTCACATACTGGAGTGTAGAAAAATTGCATACCTACAAATAATAATATCGCGCATACGCCATGGCGGTTAACATAATTCGTTTTTTTTTCTTTCACGGACATGTGTATGTATTTCTTTGGTTTAGGTGTATGAGTTTTTATTTGCTATACTTTTACATTTTATTTATGTAAATACGTTTATATGCGAAAAGAGTGTAAAAAATGCTAACATTGTCTTGGCAGACCAAATGTCATAAAAATGTTGCATATTTATAAAAAAAAAATTGTGCGCTGCCAAATGCAGACTTTTATGGCATAATGGCGTGAATATTTGACTTTGTTTGTATTTATGGAATATTTTTATTTATTTTTTTTTGAAACAATATAGTCTGCGCTGATTTCATTTTTTTGACGTACGCCTAAAATTCCATTTAATATTTAAGAGGGAAATTAGTTGGAAATTAAGAATTGAATTTTAGCTACAAAAAGCCTGCTATTTTGAAATGATTGGAACAACCCAAAGATATTTATGTAGGTAAAGGATCATGCCATTGTGAGTTGTGGGACATTTTACTCCAGATTGCATAAATTGTGAATAGTAATTATATATGTACACGGTCAAAAATTTGGGTTTAATTTTTAAACCGCGCTGGGACTACTGCCTTTTTTAAACTTTTATAGTCTACTTTTTAAACCATTCAATAGTTTTACGCAATTTTTAATATATTCTGGTTTAAATTTTAGCCCAAAAAGTTCGTGGTTTAAAAATCAAACCAAAATGTTTTAATTCTAGTTTCTAGGTTTCATATATAGAAAATTTGGTTTAAAATCTAAACCGAAATAGAATATTTTTGCACAGCGAATTGTGGTGTTGATTCAAACTCAACATATGAAAGC
>NW_023485841.1:0-1386 GCF_013731165.1 Rhagoletis pomonella | reverse complement strand
TTAAGTACCTCAAAAGTGTACCACAAAAATCATGTTTGCGTATTAATCAGAGCTGTAAAATGATTGAATCAGTAGGATCTGCATTCACTTGGCACTCGTTTCAAAATTTTGATTGTTTGGCTGTATAAAAAAAACCTCATTCCTGAGTGGCTTAAATTATTTTGAAACAAAAACGAACGTAATGTGTTGTTGAATGGCAGAGTTCCATTCAGTATAGAATGTGAATGTAACAAAAGTATTCGCAATCATCGTGATTGTAAATTTTGTTTGAATGCAAACAGTTTTGATCATTCAGTACTACACTGAAAAAATATGCCTTGAAGAAAATATTTATAGGAGAAAATAGTCGTTTTACTTCTGCTTTTGTACTACTGCTATGGTAAAGCATTACCTAAGACCAGAAGTACGTACCAGCTTTGGATGTTCTGTCAATGCTGTTTAAAACCAACTTCATGTTTTTAAAGGAAACTTGCGCTCAATTTTATTTAACGAACTAAATTTTTATTTGTACAAAGAGATATTTTTATTTCTCAATACCAGGCTCTCATACATATGAAGTAGCAAGCTTTCTATATGTATAAATTTGTTTGTAGAACTTTTAAATAAATTTTTTTTTGTAGAAGCCTTTGAACTGTACAAAGTAGAATTTTGGAAATTTAAAAATTTATACAAACAATTTTTTACGTAGAAATAGAAAACTTGTTACTTCACATGCATGAGCGCCTGGTATTGGGAAATGAGAATATCGTTCTTTTCAAATAAAAACTGATCATAAAAGGTGGCCGCGCGAAAATTTGCACATATGTATTTTAAAAAAGACATTATATGTATGTGGATAAACCATGGACTGAATGATAAATGCTGCTATCATTTGATGGTTGTTATGCTTGATTATTTCATGTTCTGCAGATTTTCCAATCTTTAAAAGAAAAAAGTTATAGATACTAATTTTCTTGGAACATTTTACACTCAGTTTTCAAGCAACCAAAACTATAAATTTGTACGATATGTTCATGTGAATCAAGCTGCGTTTCATGCGTGGAGGAGTCCAAGCACAACCATTCATTCGTAGGACAGGGCTTAGCCCACGTGGCCGCTGTGCATTGATACGCGACACTATGTCAATAGCGTTTTAAAGTTCATACACCTCATTATTCCATCATTTAAACTTACATACATATTTTTCTTAGTGTATAAAATTTGATTGGAGCTGAATTAGAGAATGCACACATAGCAAAGTGTTCATTCATCTGGAAGCTAATTCAGTATTGAATTCTGTTTACTTCAGCATTCTCAGTTTTTCATTCAGGTATTTACTACCTTACTGTGTGAAATAAAATTTTTTTTTAATGATTGTAGATTGAAAAAAATATAAGCCACACTACC
>NW_023485840.1:0-1386 GCF_013731165.1 Rhagoletis pomonella | reverse complement strand
CTATCCCTTCCAATGCCTTCCTGTTCTTGGCAATGCCTTTCATGCCTTCCACTGCCCGGCTATCCCTTCCAGTGCCTTCGTGTCCCTTTCAATGCGTCCCTATCCCTTCCAATGCCTTCACATCCCTTGCAATGTGTTCCTATCCCTTCCAATGCCTTCTCCTCCCTTGCAATGTATACCTATCTCTTCCAACGCCCTTCTGTCCCTTCCAATGCCTTTCTATACCCTCCGCTGCCTTCCTATCCCTTCCAATGCCTTCATATCAATTCCAGTGCGTCCCAATCCCTTCCAATAGCTTTCTATCCCTTCCAATGTCTTCTCATCTCTTCCAATGCCTTTCTAACCCTCCCAATGCCTTCACATCACTTCCAACGCATTCCTTACACTGCCTTTTTTTATCCCTTCCAATGCTTTCGTATCCCTTCCAATGCCTTTCTATGGCTTCCAATGCCTTCTCATCCCATCCAATGCCTTCCTATACCAGCCTTCCTTTCCCTTCCAATGCCGTCATATCCCTTCGAGTGCTTTCCCATCCCTTCCAATAACTTTGTATCCCTTACAATGCCTTCTCATCCCTTCCAAAGCCTTTCTATAACTTCCTATGCCTTCGTATCACTTCGAACGCGTTCTCATCCCTTCCGATGCATTTCTATACCTTCCAATGCCTTCCTGTCCTTTGCAATGCCTTTTTATAACTTCCACAGCCTGCCTATCCCTTCCAGTGCCTTCTTATCCCTTCCAATGCGTCCCTATCCCTTCCAATGCCTTTCTGTCTCTTCCACTGCCTTCGTATCACCTCCAACGCGTTCCCGTTCCTTCCAATGCCTTTCTATACTTTCCAATGCCTTCCTGTCCTTCGCAATGTCTTTCTTTCACTGCCTGCCTATCCCTTCCACTGTCTTCATATCCCATCCAATGCGTCCTTATCCTCTCTAATGACTTCACATCCCTTCCAATGCCTTTCTATTACTTCCACCGGCTGCCTATCCCTTCCAGTGACTTCGTATCCCTTCCAATGCGTCCCTATCCCTTCCAGTGCCTTCACATCTCTTGCAATGTGTTCTTATCTCTTCCAATGCCTTCTAATCCCTTGCAATATGTTCCTATCTCTTTCAGTGCCTTTCCATCCCTTCTAATGCCTTTCTATACCCTCCACTTCCTTCATATCCCTTCCAGTGTGTTCCTATCCCTTCGAATAGCTTGCTATCCCTTCCAATGCCTTCTCATCCCTTGCAGTGTGTTCCTATCTCTTCCAATGCCTTCTCCTCATTTCCAATTTCTTTCTATTCCTTCCAATGATTTCGTATTCTTTCCAATTCCTTCCTTTCCCTTCCAATTTCTTCGTATTCCTTCCAATGCATTCCTATCCTTTCCAATACCTTCTCA
>NW_023485839.1:0-1386 GCF_013731165.1 Rhagoletis pomonella | reverse complement strand
AAGAAATACCATATAATGTATGTACTCTGGTTAATAATATCAAAAAAATGTATTAGAACCACCGTTTAATGTTATATTTGATACAAATTAACGAACGCTCTGCGCCTTGCCACTGAATAATAGATTTACTTAAAATTACATCCCTGGTCCTTGTTCTTTCTGTATCGCATCGTGGTGAATTCACATTTCTCAGAAATTTGACAACAAAACAAAGCGAGTATTTTATTTGCTAATTTTTGCGATTTCTATTGTTTAATGTAAATTTATGTCTTTTTAGGATATGTCGAGCCAACAAAGAAGGCGCAGTTGGAAAATTGAGTAATTAGTAATGAAGTAGCAGGCATATTTGGAAAATTATGCCGATAAGCAGGATGGAATTTGGGAAAGTAAGTGCATGGTTGCAGTATATCTATGTATAAAAAGTATTTAATTAAATTGTTTATAGAAATGTTATAAATCGAGTGGCTCATTTACGATGTGCTCCAAACATTTGGCGACCTTTTTCTCCTTTTCAACGTGCTAAGTAACAAGTTAAGAGGACTGCCATCACGGCCGGTAAGAAACCGCAAGCAAAGGGCAGACAACCTTCCAGGAAGGTGCCTCCTGTCCCCGAGTCGAAGCTGCAGTTCAGCAAGAGCAGGTCAGCAAATTGCTACCCTGGTCAAACGTAAACTAAAGCGCTCTGCTGTGATTGCACTCCGAAAACGTGAAAACTTGGTGCATGCTGAGAAATATCAAACAAGAAAACTCCGTGATGGACGCCGTGAGATGGAGGAGCGCTGTGTGTCAAAGAAATGCGGCCAATTCGACGGGCCTGAAAAATCTAGCCAAAACGCTTACATAAAGGCAGCTTAAATAACGATCAAATTAATCATCCCCTTTGAGATGGGACATACCAATAACCATTTCATAATTTCGAAAATTATTCCATTTATATTTGTTCTTGCATTTTCCACACCACTTGTGAGGATGCTTTTACGCGCGTTACCGATTTTTTTTTTTAATGTGCTCGGTTCCCCAGGAGCCCTATTTTCACCTTTACAACTTAACTTAAACAGAATTAAAACTAAAGCATGCAATATATAAAGAAAATTAAAAGTTGTCTTACATCTAGTAAACTTACAAAATTGCACATTAAATTCATTTTTCTTTATAAAATAGAATTAAATATCACAATTCCGTTGAAGTGTATACATATGTACATATTTACAAAATGTGGTCTGTTTGCACCCACAGTAAGTTCCCATGAAGCCTAGCCTAAATTCAGAACTGAAAAAAAAAACGAACAAATGGGGTCGGAAACTACTAGCCCTAAAAGCATAATGTGGAAAATGTTTGAAGAGCTGCGAAATTGTATTGCAATAATAAAAATAACAGTGCATAAAT
>NW_023485838.1:0-1386 GCF_013731165.1 Rhagoletis pomonella | reverse complement strand
TAGTTACTAAAATATCGCAGTTTTCGTATTTCTGGAAATTACCGTTATATGGGAAGTGGGCGTGGTTAAAGTCCGATTTCGCCCATTTTCAATACCAACCTACCTTGGATTAAGGGAAACCTACGTACCAAATTTCGTTGAGATATCTCAATTTTTGCTCGAGTTATCGTGTACACGGACAGACGGACAGACGGACAGACGGACAGACGGACGGACGGACGGACAGACAGACATGGCTTAATCGATTTCTTTTTTCATCCTGATCATTTATGTATACATTTGTCTATATCTATCTCGATTCGTTTTGGCTGTTACAAACAACCGTTATGTGAACAAAATTAATATACCCTTGTGCACAAGTGCGCTCGGGTATAAAAATTCAGCACTGATAGTCATCTTTAAAGTTTTATTAGTTTGAGCACAAAATAACTATTTTTTTTACTTTTAATTTTTTTACAATTATATTCAACAATTTTATAATGAGCTCGAGGCCATTTTTTAAAAGAAAATTTATTGTGGAAAAGCAACTTTTTTGGCAAATACTAAAGTAAAAACTCAGAAAATAGCTGGTTGCTTTTGCAAGATACAAATTTGTATACACTTTTGAACTTGAAAACTTCCGAAACACTTCAAAAGCCCCTAAAAATTCTGAAAATAAAAAACGAAGAAAACGGAGAGGACTCAAAAAAATTTCGAAAGTTATGGAAAAGCACCAAAATGACCGATATATTCTGAAAACACAAGTCCCGAAAATATCACGAGAAGTGAAACACGAGAAATCATAAAAGGTTCGGAAAAAATTTCGAAAAATCCTGGAAAAAGTCATGAACAAATCTTGGGATTTAACCAAAAAGTCCCGAAAATAACAGAAAAAATTCCAAAGTTCCGAAAATACAGAGAAGTAAAAAACGAGGAATGCTTAAAGGTTCACAAAAAGCTTGAAAAGGACTGAAATGTCCCACGATCCTCGAAAAGTATAGCCTCGCATTAATCTCGCAATATAAAACGCAAAGTATCCAGAAATATGTGCAGAAAGCGCAGAAAAGTCTCAAAAACTAGAACACAAACAATCTGGAAAGTCATAAAAAATTTTGAAACAATTCGAAAAAGCCCCGGAGAAATTCTGAAAATCTAAGGCCAAGGTATGCCCACTAACGCGAAGTATCTGGAAAGATGTTCTGAGATGTTGTAGAAACATCCTGCAAGATTCCGAAAAGTATTCCATAAAAATCGCAAAAATATAAATAACCAGTCCTCAAAACATCCTCAATGACCCATTAAAAATTCCGAAGCAAACTACGAAAATTCCCTAAAACTTCTGAAACCCTTGAGAAAATTCCGGAACGTCCTTAGAAATCACGAAAAATAGACACGAAGTGTTCGCAA
>NW_023485837.1:0-1386 GCF_013731165.1 Rhagoletis pomonella | reverse complement strand
ATGTATATCGTGATTCATACCCGCCACCAAATCCAAAAAACTCATTGGTCCATACGCAATCGCGAGGTCGTCAGCGAAAGCGGTAACTTTACCAAAAAATGGTAGCGAAAAAATTGAGTTTAAATAAATTAAAAATAATAGCGGGCCTAAGACAGACCCCTGTGGAACTCCCAAATTGATAGTGAGTGTGTTGCTTATACTATTACCAACTTTTACCTTTTGTACTCTTCCTGTTAAGTAGGATTTAAACCAGCTATGAATAAACCCACGAAAACCAACGTTATGCAACTTTGATAACAGAATTTCATGATCTACCATGTCAAATGCTTTAGTAATGTCTACGAATAGACCAGCGCAGCTCTTTTTACTATCTAAGTCACCATAGACAAATGAACAAAAGTTTAGTAAGGCATCTTCAGTAGAACACCCTGATCTAAAACCGAATTGCATCGGACTAAAAAAGTTTTTGTGATCAAGGGACGAGATAATCCTATTCTTAATCAATTTTTCAAAGACTTCTAGTCCCGTAAAAGGTTCGAACATAAAACTACTCTCTGCACTTGACTCTTCAAACTTCAGGCATTTGCACGAAGATGACAAATCACTTTGTCCGATCGTAGAAAAGTGCTCATTAAAAATATTGGCTACTGCCGTAGGACTCGTAATGGTCTCTCCACAATTATTTAAGGCAATCGATGAGGTTCTTTCCTTGCAATTCCGGTTTACCATACTATTAATAACTTCCCATTCTTTCTTTGAATTACCCTGCGAGGATATAAACTTATTGCGAAAAAATTTATCGCGTTGAAAGGCAACTTCTTTTTTTACTGTCCTACACAATTTAGCATATCGCCTATGCAGCTTATGACTTCGCGCAAGCCTACTGCACTTCCTTCCAAGTTTATTTTTTAGTTTTATTTTGCAAATGAGCGACTTATTAATCCAAGGTTTAAGCTTTAAACTTGATTTCCGTGGCATAAACTTGAAGCTTGCAGCTTCTATATGCATTTTTAAAATACTCAAAAAGCAGCTATATGCCCTGGATATGTCTCTTTCAAGATAAATTTCGCTCCAAGACTCTAAACGTAGTCTTTCCTTCAGCAAAGAGAAATTTATTCTAACTATGTTAGAAGTTAAATTCCTATTAGCATCCGGTTTCTCACATACATCATTGATACACAAACCAGTTATTTTATGGTCTGTAATTTTGAAATCAAAGTTTAGGCCATTAAAAGAATTTGTAAAGTTACAATTGAAGCGACAGAATACATGATCGAGGCAAGTACCCGAGACACTCCGCGTAGATTCATTTATACAAGACGTAAACCCAAAGCTTGCCATTAAAGTTTGGTAATAATCTACTACAGCACTTTGTTGTAAGATATC
>NW_023485836.1:0-1386 GCF_013731165.1 Rhagoletis pomonella | reverse complement strand
ACATAGACATAGACATAGACATAGACATAGACATAGACATAGACATACACAATGGACATAGACATAGGCATAGACATAGACATATTGGCGTGTTTTAACGGAACTCTGCCAAAATCGCCTCAGCGGTTACTACGGCTAAGAAAACGAAGCCAAAGGCAAGTTTGTTAAAACTTCACACGTACAAAAAATTAGTATTTATATTTAGTTTTATACTCATCGCTTCTGTGAACTGTGATAGGATTTTCGAAGGTTACTATAAGATGGTAAGACTTTCGAAAATAAGAATAGATCACAATTTAGTTACATATATATGTAGCTGCCTAAATAAGTATTTATGTACATACGTTGCAATAAATACACATTTACATAGATGCATTTCTTATGAAATCGATGTAACCATCGATGTCTGTAATGGCAAATTCGCTGTTATTTATAGAATATTGCAACATCTGTTGGGCACCATCACTGGACATATTCATTTACAGCAATATCCATTTATCACGCTTTACAAAACGTAGTATGGCCATAACACTGCTGACACTTAGTACCGAACTGAAAATATTGTGTTACCAAAGTGACCTTTAACCAGATAAAAAGTTGTGCAGTGAGAAGACGTGGAGGCGAGGGTAGGAGCAAGTCTGTGGAAGGCATATATGTATACCAATGAAATGTATATGAATGTAAACTATTGCAGCAACCAATCTTACAAGCATACATACAAGTAAAAAACACGTAAGCTCTTTTTATATTTGCATTGTTGGGCGAACACGACGATCAGCAGGAGATTTCAATGCCCATCTGCATACTCCTCTGCACGAATGTTAATAAAAAATAAAAATAAAACATTGCAGTGAATATTGCTACGGCTGCTGCTACGGCTGCAACTGACAATGATGACTTTATAAAACAAAAAGTATAGAAATAAGTAAACCGTAGAAAAATGTAGTGATTATTTGGAGAAAAAACAATTTTACTCAAATCACGCAAAATAAATACATTGACCATAAAATTAAATACAGCGCAAAAAAAAACAATCGACCACTACCAACCACGGAAGATGGGGAAGATGCGCTAGGCTGGACGTTGCGACGCATCAACGGGAGACAACACGCGCAAGCAGAAGCCAGCCTTCATTCACACGGCTTCATGGCTGCACGCTTGCTCCGCTGGGCTGGTCCGTACTCATTTCAATGGCCAACTGATAGTGACTTGTAAATTTCCAATAGCGTAATTGCAGCACTACTCACTGTTGTTGGTAGTTGCGGTTGTAATTTTATACATATCTACTATATATGTACGCTTTTGTTTTTTGCTTCACCACCGCTGCCGCGTCCAGCCGCATTAGCTGCATCAGCAACGCCACATTGCATAGCTAGGCGCTTAAAA
>NW_023485835.1:0-1386 GCF_013731165.1 Rhagoletis pomonella | reverse complement strand
TGAGGTACTTAAGCGGGTTTTACTGTATTGGAAAATCACATCCATTGAGCCAATCGTAACACAGGAGAGTTCCATATACTCAATGGTGCAACGCGTCGATTTAATCTGACCTTCACGGCACTTTTTCTCACTTGGCTATTTTTAGTAATAACTCGACTCCAGCGCCACTTGGCAGCACGTTTTTGCAATAGTACCGCTCTTACCATTACCAATAGATACATATTTAAAATATTAGCCAAATCGGATCATAAATACAATTTTTAGTAATAACTCAACTACAGCGTCAACTGGCGGATTAAACTGTGAAACTAAACCATCCAGGGACTCAAACAAAAAAAATTACAACTGAAAGCAAGCGGGAGCTCGCAAACTGCTCGGTGTGCGATAAAAACTTGGCTTCGTTCTTTTTCGTACAGAGAAGATGGCCAGTTACATCGTTAGTGTACGGCGTGCATACTTGTATGTATCGTTGCTGTAGCTGATTTTTGGTTCAAAGTTCTAATAAAGACGAAACACAATATTTTTATCGTGTTTAAATTCTAAACGGCGAACCATAAATCGCGACTGGTTACGATTAATTAGAAATAAAAGTTCGGTATTTGTGGAGAAGTGTAAAGAACAGATCCTGGAAAGCTGTTTCTACAATGGTATGTATTATTCAGGTTTGTGATTAATCAGTTTTCTGATTAATAAAATTAATTTAAACTTTTAGAACAAAATTCTCAAAAACCAACGGTAGTTTATAGCCACTTATAACTTGTGCTTTATTATACTGAAATTGAGTGAGCTACAAAACTGCATACTCTAAAAAATTGTGTGTGTTATTCGCAAAGCGATATAAATTTGAAGAATTTTTTCCTCTTCACTCCCAGGCGGTAACAATGACCCAGTTCTATAGTGAATCTGTCCTAGAAGCTTTACAGTATATTTGGTGGCAATTTCAAAATGGGTGCGGATCATTGTTCTACAGAAATGCAATATACATATACTTATTTCAGACGAAATACCTTAAAAGCTTGAACGCATAATAGAACAGTGAAGCCCGCTTAAAGACATTAAAAATAAATAAGTGGCAAACAATACAATGACTTTTTAATTTAATTCTTGTTAAAATGACATAACATTGCTTTATCTGTTTTTTAATAAAGTTTTCCTTTATGTGTTAACATGTTAAAATAATGCTACGATCTTGGTTTTAACTTACGTATACTTTATTAAATGTTCATGTTTTATTCAAGGACTTATTTATGTAAGTTAACAAGAAGATGTAACTACATCACAAATTATGCTCGCTTAAGTACCCGCATCGAGGTAATTAAGCGGGTTCTTTTAAGTACCCAACCCGCCTAAGTACCTCAAAAAGCTGACATTTTTCGTGAGGTACTT
>NW_023485834.1:0-1386 GCF_013731165.1 Rhagoletis pomonella | reverse complement strand
ATAGAGTTGCCTATTATACGCAAGACAACACATTGTATTTGCTTTGGTGCTAGTCTCGCATTGTAGTTATCAATTTGGGAGCTCTGTTTAAAATTCCTACGGTATACAACTTGTCCAATATTGAATTTGACTTCTCGTGCCCTTGTGTTATAAACATTCTCACCTAATTTATGTGCTCGCTTGAGCTCGTCAAAGACTTTATTCCTAATTACTTGCTGCCTATCTAGTCCAAAATTTATTCTAAAATCAGCATCTTTTACCGAACCTAACCTGCGTAAAATGTCGTAAGAGGCACCGTGCTGTACCATGGGCATCCCAAATACTGCATAATATGGTGATTCGCCTGTAGCGGTATGCTCCACACTTCTCAAGGCAAACGCAGCGTCGCTAACGTGTTGATCCCAATTTCGCTGGTTTTCCCCGACGTAAGACCTTATCATCTGGAGCACTGACCTATTGACACGTTCTGCTACGTTCGCTTGTGGAGAGTAAAACGCGGTTCTGATGTGCTTCACCCCATATTTGACAAGGAAATTAGTAAACATTTCAGACACGAACTGTTTTCCATTGTCTGAGTGTACAAACTCGGGCACTCCGAACACGTGAAAAACTTCTCTTTCGAGGAATTGGACCACTTTAGCAGCTGTAGCTCGCTGCAGCGGTTTTATAAAAACACATTTAGAAAAATGATCTAGACATATAAACATAAAGACATTCCCATCCTTGGTTCGAGGATATGGTCCCATAAAATCTACATAAAGACGTTGGAAAGGTCGCTCAGTTACTTGTTGTCTGCCCATTGGTGGTTTACGAAAGTTGTTTGTTGGTGTTTTTGCTTGACTTACATATAGTACAGCTCTTTATGCATTTTTGGACATCGGAAACCATTCCCGGCCAATAATACCTTTCTCTAAGGCGGTTTTATGAATACCGCCATGCCCCGCTGAGGGTGAATAATGGGCTGCTTCTACTAATCCTAGGCGTAGTTCTGAAGGCACCCAGAGTTTCCATGTATGATGTTCCTCTAGTTCGTCCCCCCTGTTGGATTGAGTCCGTTTATATACATACCCGTCAGATAAGCAAAGTTCTGGCTGCTTGTCTTGTCCCTTCGTTATAACGTCTATCAGTCCCGTATATTCAGCGGCCCTAAAGTAAGGTGAGTCAAGGCAAACATCGAGATTCCTATCTTCTGGTTTAATTTCTTCAATGTTCATTCGCGACAATGTGTCAGGCACGACATTTTGCGATCCTTTGCGATGTGTGATGTCGAAGTCGAATGCTTGCAGCTTCAAACTCCATATGGCCAGGCGCCCGCTAAGGTCCTTTTGGCCCATCAGACACTTTAGGCTAGCATGGTCGGTTATTATGGTGAAAGGTAACCCTTCA
>NW_023485833.1:0-1386 GCF_013731165.1 Rhagoletis pomonella | reverse complement strand
AGCTTAATTTAACACAGTAAAATTTGTAACCATATTTGTGCTTAATAACGGGTGATTTTTTTGAGGTTAGGATTTTCATGCATTAGTATTTGACAGATCACGTGGGATTTCAGACATGGTGTCAAAGAGAAAGATGCTCAGTATGCTTTGAAATTTCATCATGAATAGACTTACTAACGAGCAACGCTTGCAAATCATTGAATTTTATTACCAAAATCAGTGTTCGGTTCGAAATGTGTTTCGCGCTTTACGTCCGATTTATGGTCTACATAATCGACCAAGTGAGCAAACAATTAATGCGATTGTGACCAAGTTTCGCACTCAGTTTACTTTATTGGACATTAAACCAACCACACGAATGCGTACAGTGCGTACAGAAGAGAATATTGCGTCTGTTTCTGAGAGTGTTGCTGAAGACCGTGAAATGTCGATTCGTCGCCGTTCGCAGCAATTGGGTTTGTGTTATTCGACCACATGGAAGATTTTACGCAAAGATCTTGGTGTAAAACCGTATAAAATACAGCTCGTGCAAGAACTGAAGCCGAACGATCTGCCACAACGTCGAATTTTCAGTGAATGGGCCCTAGAAAAGTTGGCAGAAAATCCGCTTTTTTATCGACAAATTTTGTTCAGCGATGAGGCTCATTTCTGGTTGAATGGCTTCGTAAATAAGCAAAATTGCCGCATTTGGAGTGAAGAGCAACCAGAAGCCGTTCAAGAACTGCCCATGCATCCCGAAAAATGCTCTGTTTGGTGTGGTTTGTACGCTGGTGGAATCATTGGACCGTATTTTTTCAAAGATGCTGTTGGACGCAACGTTACGGTGAATGGCGATCGCTATCGTTCGATGCTAACAAACTTTTTGTTGCCAAAAATGGAAGAACTGAACTTGGTTGACATGTGGTTTCAACAAGATGGCGCTACATGCCACACAGCTCGCGATTCTATGGCCATTTTGAGGGAAAACTTCGGAGAACAATTCATCTCAAGAAATGGACCGGTAAGTTGGCCACCAAGATCATGCGATTTGACGCCTTTAGACTATTTTTTGTGGGGCTACGTCAAGTCTAAAGTCTACAGAAATAAGCCAGCAACTATTCCAGCTTTGGAAGACAACATTTCCGAAGAAATTCGGGCTATTCCGGCCGAAATGCTCGAAAAAGTTGCCCAAAATTGGACTTTCCGAATGGACCACCTAAGACGCAGCCGCGGTCAACATTTAAATGAAATTATCTTCAAAAAGTAAATGTCATGGACCAATCTAACGTTTCAAATAAAGAACCGATGAGATTTTGCAAATTTAAAAAAAAAGTTATCAAGCTCTTAAAAAATCACCCGTTATATATTGTACTTACACTTGTGTATGTAAGGGGAAAGCTTTTCGAA
>NW_023485832.1:563-1387 GCF_013731165.1 Rhagoletis pomonella | reverse complement strand
AGCCGCCTACGCAGAAAGGTGTTCTCTGCAAAAGGTGTTCAGCCCCCGTTCTTTGGCAACACTGAAAGGAGAATTATACTGCCTGAGGGTTATAATCCCTAAGTTCGGCCGATGGCCGCCTACGCAGAAAGGGATTCTCTGCAAAGGGTGTTCAGCCCCCCTTCTTTGGCAACACTGAAAGGAGAATTCTACTGCCTGAGGGTTATAATCCCTAAGTGCGGCCGAAGGCCGCCTACGCAGAAAGGTGGTCTCTGCAAAAGGTGGTCAGCCCCCCTTCTTTGGCAACACAGAAAGCAGAATTCTACTGCCTGAGGGTCATAATCCCTAAGTGCGGCCGAAAGCCGCCTACACAGAAAGGTGTTCTCTGCAAAAGGTGTTCAGCCCCCATTCTTTGGCAACACAGAAAGGAGAATTTTACTGCCTGAGGGTTATAATCCCTAAATGCGGCCGAAGGCCGCCTAGGCAGAAAGGTGTTCTCTGCAAAAGGTATTCACCCCCCCCACCCTTTGGCAACACAGAATGGTTAATTCTACTGCCCTACTGCCTCAGGGTTATAATCCCAAAGTGCGGCCGAAGGCCACCTACGCTGAAAGGTGTTCTCTGCAAAAGGTGTTCAGCCCCCCTTTTTTGGCAACACAGAAAGTAGAATTCTACTGCCTGAGGGTTATAATCAATAAGTCCGGCCGAAGGCCGCCTTCGCAGATAGGTGTTCTGTGCAAAGGGAGTTCAGCCCCCTTTTTTGGCAACACGGAAAGGAGAGTTCTACTGACTGAGGGCTATAATCCCTAAGTGCGGCCGAAGGCCGCCTACGCAGAAAGGGATTC
>NW_023485832.1:0-463 GCF_013731165.1 Rhagoletis pomonella | reverse complement strand
ACACGGAAAGGAGAGTTCTACTGACTGAAGGTTATAATCCCTAAGTGCGGCGGAAGGCCGCCTACGCAGAAAGGTATACTCTGCAAAACGTGTTCAGCCCCCCTTTTTTGGCAACACAGAAAGGAGAATTCTACTGCCTGAGGGTTATAATCCCTAAGTGTGGCCGAAGGGCGCCTACGCAGAAAGGTGTTCTCTGCAAAAGGTGTTCAGCCCCCCTTTTTTGGCAACACAGAAAGGAGAATTTTAATGGCTGAGGGTTATAATCCCTAAGTGCGGCCGAAGGGCGCCTACGCAGAAAGGTGTTCTCTGCAAAAGGTGTTCAGCCCCCCTTTTTGGCAACACGGAAAGAAGAGTTCTACTGCCTGAGGGCTATAATCCCTAATTGCGGCCGAAGGCCCCCTACGCATAAAGGTGTTCTCTGCAAAAGGTGTTCAGCCCCCCGCCTTTGGCAACACAGGAAGGA
>NW_023485831.1:0-1387 GCF_013731165.1 Rhagoletis pomonella | reverse complement strand
CCCTGCAGTGAAGCACCAAACTAGTCAGAAAAAATACTAGTTTACAACTAGAATTTCCTGACTTAAATCGAACTAGTCTGAAAAAGACCGGACTTTTACCAATTACAAATCGATTTATTAACGTCTTATTTTATTTTACTAGAACATTTTAATAAAATTAAGTACACAAAAAATAACTTTTATTTACTTTTATTGTAACCATTAAAACGAGTACATATTCAGTTATGTATATATGTATGTATTATGTAAATGAATATACATATGTATGTACATAAAATAAAGTGATTGGAAATGGGTTCCGTTTCTTAAGTTAATTTGTTTTTTTTGTTTAATACAATACGTATCGAGGAGGGCTTATATCCAATACCCTCTATCTGCACTTTTCACAAAAATGAGATTCTGATATAAAAATCCACCTCAGACTTAACTATCATCGGTTATATTAATGCTGACCTTGTATAACGCTTGACAGAAGAATTTACTATTAAATTACAAAGTCATAACTAACATTTGTGACGTCAGGTCGGGTCTACGTAACCGGAACGACCCAGATTTATATCTGGCCAAGGACTGTCACTCCAGCAACACTCCCCAAAATCTCTTTGGGGAATTTGTATGCTGTTACAACAAGATGGGTTCCAAAAAGTCAAAATATTTTTTATGAAAATTGCAGATAAAGGGGTTGAATACAAGCCCTCGATATATAATTCTACTTGAAGAGTAATTAAAAAAATTTAAATACCTTAACGTTCTTTAATTTTGTATAAAAGTACAGCTCTTTATCTAACGAATACCATATAAATCCAAACTTCATATTTTGTACAAAAAATTCTAAATATTATTAAATATTCCTTTTCATCCCAATTCCAAGCATTTTAATTTTAATTTCTACAATAATTTTTGGTATGCAGTTTTATTGTTTATTAAATTCTGGATAAAGTGCAAGTTTGAAGTGGCTAAAAAATCGCGTTAATTTTTGATAATTTTTTTGGTGCCAATATCACGCGTTTTCTTCCATACAAAGTAATATTTTATACGAAAAAAAGTGCATAACACCGTCAGAAAAAAATTATAAAAAATCAATGCTATTCATCTGTTTGTTAAAGTGATTTTACACGACATGCGTTTGCATCTGTAAATGCTACTTTTTACATATGGAAAGGCATACATGCACAAAGCAGATGCACGTACAGACGAACTAGAAACGTGAAATTTAATTTCCATCTGCCATAGAGATAGATTCTTTTGTGTTAGGTTTATTTCGTTTTCAAAGAACTTGCAAATACATACCGTGTAAAGCAATTTTCATATCTTCTTGTAGACGTAAATGTTTTTGTACAAGTGCTTTAATCTGAAAATGTTAATTTATTAATAAACATTTGATTGA
>NW_023485830.1:0-1387 GCF_013731165.1 Rhagoletis pomonella | reverse complement strand
TTTTGATGTTTTATATTACTGTTTAATGAGGCTATATACAACTTGTAACGGGTGATTTTTTTGAGGTTAGGATTTTCATGCATTAGTATTTGACAGATCACGTGGGATTTCAGACATGGTGTCAAAGAGAAAGATGCTCAGTATGCTTTGACATTTCATCATGAATAGACTTACTAACGAGCAACGCTTGCAAATCATTGAATTTTATTACCAAAATCAGTGTTCGGTTCGAAATGTGTTTCGCGCTTTACGTCCGATTTATGGTCTACATAATCGACCAAGTGAGCAAACAATTAATGCGATTGTGACCAAGTTTCGCACTCAGTTTACTTTATTGGACATTAAACCAACCACACGAATGCGTACAGTGCGTACAGAAGAGAATATTGCGTCTGTTTCTGAGAGTGTTGCTGAAGACCGTGAAATGTCGATTCGTCGCCGTTCGCAGCAATTGGGTTTGTGTTATTCGACCACATGGAAGATTTTACGCAAAGATCTTGGTGTAAAACCGTATAAAATACAGCTCGTGCAAGAACTGAAGCCGAACGATCTGCCACAACGTCGAATTTTCAGTGAATGGGCCCTAGAAAAGTTGGCAGAAAATCCGCTTTTTTATCGACAAATTTTGTTCAGCGATGAGGCTCATTTCTGGTTGAATGGCTTCGTAAATAAGCAAAATTGCCGCATTTGGAGTGAAGAGCAACCAGAAGCCGTTCAAGAACTGCCCATGCATCCCGAAAAATGCACTGTTTGGTGTGGTTTGTACGCTGGTGGAATCATTGGACCGTATTTTTTTCAAAGATGCTGTTGGACGCAACGTTACGGTGAATGGCGATCGCTATCGTTCGATGCTAACAAACTTTTTGTTGCCAAAAAATGGAAGAACTGAACTTGGTTGACATGTGGTTTCAACAAGATGGCGCTACATGCCACACAGCTCGCGATTCTATGGCCATTTTGAGGGAAAACTTCGGAGAACAATTCATCTCAAGAAATGGACCGGTAAGTTGGCCACCAAGATCATGCGATTTGACGCCTTTAGACTATTTTTTGTGGGGCTACGTCAAGTCTAAAGTCTACAGAAATAAGCCAGCAACTATTCCAGCTTTGGAAGACAACATTTCCGAAGAAATTCGGGCTATTCCGGCCGAAATGCTCGAAAAAGTTGCCCAAAATTGGACTTTCCGAATGGACCACCTAAGACGCAGCCGCGGTCAACATTTAAATGAAATTATCTTCAAAAAGTAAATGTCATGGACCAATCTAACGTTTCAAATAAAGAACCGATGAGATTTTGCAAATTTTATGCGTTTTTTTTAAAAAAAAAGTTATCAAGCTCTTATAATAAAAACAACTTAAATTGGTTAAACATTCATATAAAATCTCT
>NW_023485829.1:0-1387 GCF_013731165.1 Rhagoletis pomonella | reverse complement strand
GCGTCCGCGAAAAACGCACGCAAACTAAGCATAAGTAGCTATGTACATATCTTCTT
The DNA here is from genome assembly GCF_013731165.1 of Rhagoletis pomonella. Taxonomy (NCBI): domain Eukaryota; kingdom Metazoa; phylum Arthropoda; class Insecta; order Diptera; family Tephritidae; genus Rhagoletis; species Rhagoletis pomonella. Next base: position 1,331 of record NW_023485829.1, on the reverse strand, counting down.
CTTCTTGATTGGCGTTGCAAGCGCGATTAGACTGGCCCTTAAAAGTTAATTTTAAATGGCCGTGCGTACGAAGTTTCCTTTTTGCCTACACAAATACTGACAATGAAAGGTTTAGTGGCGATCGGATAAGATTTAATGGCCGCACGAACCCAGGAAGAAATGAAAATGCTTGAAATATAGGGATAAAATATCGAGCACCAACCGCCAAAAAGATGTAAGCCACATTTTTTCCTAAGTTTTATTTACGTTGACGAAATGCATCTATATGCTCTGGGAACATTTCTGCATCAAAAAGAATAATAGGTTGGCGCTTACACATATGTTAGTGTTTGGCCGAGCTTCTCCTCCAATTTGTGACGTTCGCCTTGATGTTGTCACACAGTTTTACGCCGACTCCGAATGGCGATTGTATTTTTATGAGAAGCTGTTTTTCATGACAGAAATGCACTCGGAGGTTTGCCATTGCCTGCCCACGGTGGGCAGGAAGCAAAGATAGGTTGCATAAAAATGTCGACGAAAACTGAAAGCAGGGTTGTATTTGTTGATATTTTTAGGTTAAGAATCCCTTTGAATTGAAATCCTAGCTGCTCCTGTTTTAAAGATATCCACATTTTACATAGTTATGATAGGACCGACTTTTGCGAAAGAGAAAAACATCCTTGTGAATTAAATATTCAACAATGTATGTGTGAGTAAATGTGTGTATATATATTATGTGAAAATATAAGTTTATGTAAGTTTTTAGCCGGTTTCAATCGTTTCCAAGGCGCACCACGTAGAGGCAACTTACTTTGCACCTCTTTGTTCTTTTTTTGGTTTTTTTGGTTTTATTTTTTTATATTTTTTTCTTGCTTTATTATTTTATATTTGTTTTTTGTTTCCTTTTATTTTTTTTGTTGGCTTACCATATAATACAGTCATGCATTTTAGTATTTAAATATTTTATTATTTAGTTAAGTTTTTATATATCGCTAGCTTAGAGTGCAAATTTGCTAAGTCCATTTTTTTCAATTGTACAGCAGACACAAAAAACGTTCCTAAGTAATTTTCTTTAAGTATTTTGCAAAACTTTGAATGCAATGTTTCGCGTTTTTCATTTACCCTTTATTAAAAAAAAAAATAATAAAAAAGTCTGCTTTTTTACAAATTTTGTAGATAATTTTGTGACTTAGCAAATTTTCTACTTTTTTCTTAATTTTTTTTTTGTTGGACAGCAAATTTTCCAATAATAATAACACAAGGGAACAGTGATTTTTTTGCATCAAATGTTAAAGCTGTTTTTGATAGACTTTTTTATGCTGATTACTATAAGTGACCATCAATTCAAGGTA
>NW_023485828.1:0-1387 GCF_013731165.1 Rhagoletis pomonella | reverse complement strand
TTTTTAATGCAAAGGTTGTGGATATAAATTTAATAAATGTATGCTAACAAACTCGCCACCCAACTGTGCAAATATATACGTATAGATATATATGTATTTCTATGGACCAGCAACGTCCTTATAAACCAATAAAATGTGTGCAAATCAAAAAACAATAGAGCCAAGGTGCAACAAAGTGACTTTGTGAAAGTGACTAGCGTAAATTGAAGGCTAGTGTGAAAAAACTCCGGTGAATACTTTGAATTGAAAAGCTGATTATCACGCAGATTGCAGAAGTGAGGTTATGTGTTCACAAACCAATGACAAGTGATCGTGAAAAGAGGTTAGTGCAAGAAATTGGCTACTTCTGTGAAACTAACAAAAAAAGTGAATTTAATCTAAGGACGATAATAAAAAGTCGGAAATCAACAGAAACTGATGTTGCGACTAAATTTAAAAATGGCTATAACACTTTTCACTGTCGTGTGTGTGTGTGTACACTTTAAACCAATACTAGCTGTTGGCACTCGAATGTGGAGAATCACACAAAGTTGGTGCTTTCACAAAGTCACTGCTATAAGGCTATCTTTGCACTCGCGTAGTTTTATATATGATGCTTTTACGCAAATTAAACGATATATTTTTTTTTTTGCAAAAATATGTATATTGGTAAAGTGCACTGAATATAACCACGTACCTTACGACTGGTTGGTTTCAATGTTGCGGAGTTGATGCTGGCAAAGTGTTGGTTTTAAATTTGTGGCGCAGACGTGGTGTCCTGGTTAATTCGCTTTTGTGGCAAACTCGCTTTCAAAAAGACGGTGGACTGTATTCCTGTGGTTTCGCTGGTACTGCAATGGTCACACGGTCCCAAAATGGCGCTTTGGAATATTTAATGTTAAGTCGGACGGCTCCGAAAGGACCAAATGTTTACACGGGGGCGTGGTGGAATTACGCTCCGGTGTAAATATAGCAGAAAGAAATAAATAGAACCAAGATATTGGGATTTTAGTTTTAATTCAATACAGGGTCAATTTATTTCAATATATATATATATATGTGTGGGTATAACAAAATATTTAAATACCTTTGGACTGGAGTGGCCTGGTAGCTGCTGTGTGCTCGTTGAACTGCTAAAACCGAAGTGAAGCACTGGACGTGCGGGATTTTTAATCGTACCGCCGGACAACCGATGTTAAGGGGAAACTTAACGAAGGTTTATTGTCCGGCGGGAAACTTTAGTTAACGGCGCGAATCAATATTAGTACGTGTGCACATGTATGTGTGTGTACATATGCACATATGCCAACACTAGGGCGGGTCGAAAAAATATAGAAATATTTAGGGTGAAGGCCTAAACAATGATATATCATGTTCTCTACAAGCAGCGTCTAGTGAATTAATCCCT
>NW_023485827.1:0-1387 GCF_013731165.1 Rhagoletis pomonella | reverse complement strand
CCCTATACTACCCTCAATAACATCACCAACAACCTCCCTATTACCCCCAACACTACCACCAGCATTACCCCCGGCACTACCGACAACACAACCCTCAATACTATCCCCGTTAGACCTCCCGGAGGTTTCCCAACCCGATTATTTTTCCCAACCTTTTTCCACTCCAAACCCCGTTTCCGAGCACCAGAAGCACGGCCAGAAATGTCTCCCACATTTCCATCCGAACTTACCCCACAATTCCTCGGTCCCTTCCTCTTTTTCATTTCCGGCGACAGCTCCTCCGCTCCCGACGAAGAGTCATCCACGACCATTGATCCTTCGGACTCATCACTGCTGGCAGGATCCTTCTGGCCCCTCCTATTACGTGGAGGCCCCATACCGGTATTCTGCCTTCACCACAGGCTTGCCGATCAACGGCACTACCAGATACAAAAACCCTAGCCTAGAAATCGACAGACGTCAAGAGAGCACGCCCCGAACAAAAGTATTAATGCTCTAAAACTCGGTTAGCAACCACGCGCAGAAACACTCCCTAGTAGCAGCAACCCAACGGACGGCTAAAGCTAGCGCGGAGACGTAGCCCACCCCAAAAACACCGTGGCTAAAAGCCCGGCAATGGCCACCACAAAGCCCCAGCAGACAGAACACAAGTTCCTCGCTTGAGGAAAGGTCCACCGATGCGGTTACTACGCCGAACCGTACCGTGAGCTATAAAGCTGCAACTAGAATTATCTTTCTGCACAAAGGTCACAGACCCAGTATATCAACAAGACCACAATTGGCCAGAAAGTTGACCTCAATCAATCCACCGAAACCCAAAGCCCGAAAAAGCACTGGGCCACAGCACGACGCACCAAATGGTTTCCAGCAACTAGCAAAGAAATGTTCCTCACGTTGAGCAAATGCTCAACCTGCACTTGTGAAGAATCTCCAAGAACAACGATGCACGCGAACCTCACCTTCCCGATAACGCGCAACCGAAAACCGACAATACGGTGCTTCCAGCGTCCAAAAACACGCAAAAAGCACCTTAAAATGCCTTAGAACGCCCCAAAGCTCCCTAAAACGAAAATCCCCAAATAATCCAAAAAACGAAAAAATTCACCGAAATTCCGAAAAATCCAAACCCCACCGAAAAAATCGGGATTAACGTCACTAGAACAGCGAAAACTCACAATTTTGGGCAATCAAAACAAAAACGATCGACCACGACGAATCACAATAGCAGCAATTGTATGCAGCGGCAATGACCAGTGTTGCCAGGTCTTCGGCATGAGAAAACGTCCCTCTTGGTCTGAAAAAACGTAATTTCTTACCCAAAAATGTCTTTTTCAAATGAATGTACAAAAAATTGTTCTTATTAAACTTTTATTGTATACAAAGGTAC
>NW_023485826.1:0-1387 GCF_013731165.1 Rhagoletis pomonella | reverse complement strand
TTAATTTATAATAATTTTTGATTACTAAAAGCTGTGACAGACGGCAAAGCTTATGCATATAATCTGGCATACATATGCGCATAATAATTTTGACCTCACAGACGGCAGTTATGCGGATAAACGAGCCGCAAGGTCGTGGGTTCGAGTCCCACGGCCAATTAAATTTTCCTTTTTTTTTTTTCATTCCTTTTTTTATAAGTTCTATATTTTTTTTACGTTGCTTTCAGTTAGTTGTTGTTGACTTTTTATTAAAATTCAACTCTAAAAATTTAAATTAACTGATAGTAAAATAAAAAAGTGATATAAAATAAAGCAAATGAAAACAAATAAAGTAACATTAAATATATAGATCAAATAAAATTAAAAAAATATAAAATAAATAAAAACAAAAAAAAATTTCGCAATCGCTCCAACCGAGGATCGAACCTGGCAGCTACAGGCTTGTATCCCGTAACTCTTACCACTCGGCTACTGCGGACGCGGAACACGCGCGTTTTGTTTGCTTACTTGTAGAAAAGACAACAGCTGACCAGTGTTGTTAACGAAAATGTCCGGATCCGAGTTAATTCCCAAAAATTTCTTGCATTTGTTCGGCTGCTTATGCGCATATTAAAGAGGAAAATGCATGAGTCGAAGCAAATAAAGGCTGGTTATGCCACGATTGAGAGAATACAAAGGTTGCGCCGATCTCGGACCGCTATTCCTCTCTTAACGAATTTGACAGAATCGTATTCGTACAGAATCTTGTATTCTATCATTCTTGTGGTTATGCAAATAATCGAGCCCGTTTGTCTACCGCATAACATACACAATTATATTTTATTCACGATTGAGAGAAATAGAGATTGCGCCAATCGCGGTACCGCTAATCCGCTCTTTGTGATTTTGACAGAATCAGCTGTGTGTGTGACGTCATCTTGGTGCAATTGTTGATTGTGAGCATACGAAAAAACCAAATAACAATTTTAATATTTGTGTGTTAATATTTCTGCTTGGTTTTAAACAATTACTGAGACATTACAAAGCAAAACGAAGTGTGCAGTGGCAAAGTGCAATATGTAGTGAAAACAAAAGGAATGCGTGCGATATAAGTTTTTTTTCGTTTCCTACGGACGCAAATCTGGCGAAAGAGTGGAAGCAGTTCTGCCGGCGAGGAGATGCATTAAACACCAAATCGAGCTTTGTGCTATGTGTGTGAGCTATGAGCTTCTACATGGAACCATGTTGGCCTTTCCTTGGTGAATTGTAGTAGGTACATTTGCCTGGTGAATTTAGACAGTTGCTAGTTTAGTTTGCTGGCAATGGCAAAAACCAAAAGCAGTTTCTACAGTAAATAGATACATGAACTTCACTACCTACTTATTTTTGTTAGTACCTGATTCTTTTT
>NW_023485825.1:0-1387 GCF_013731165.1 Rhagoletis pomonella | reverse complement strand
ATGATAAAGTGTTTACTATAGTCACTGACAACGGTTTAAATGTTAAACATGCAATTAAAATGTATCTTAGAAAAGAAAATCTACCATGCGTGGCGCACACTACAAACTTAATTGTCAACGACGCAATAAAATCGAGTGTGAAAAGTGTAATGCTTGAAACACAAGTTCTCCGAATTGGGCGATGCCGTCGTTCACCGTTCGCCCTGCTATTTCGCCTACTTTAACAGAATTAGAGCGGTAGCGAAAACAGCTGATACCATTTCGTCGCACTTATAAGTTAGGTGACCATATTTGAAAAACGAAACCATATTTAGAAATGATGAAATGACAACTAATATAAATATATAAGGCAAAGGGGAATTATTATAAATTATTTTATTTTAAGCCTGGTTTAACGAATCGATCACTGTATTTTTCAACCATCAAAAATAATTCGCGTTACATGCTGTTTTCTTCTAAATCTTCGAAAGTAAAAAACATACGGCCACCTTTAGCATATACTGCCGCTATCGCCCAGCAGAGCGATGGAAATAAATCTATCGCCACGAAACGCCGCCGAGCGAACTTCGCATTTCACTTTGGCTGTGTTCAATTTCATATGCCGGCGGGTGTTCTAAGTTTGATAGCGGTAATGTCGCTGTGGTGAGTTCGCCGTTCGCCGGCATTGTGTTTTCACGGTAAAGTTTTGGTTGGACACTTTAAACATAGCGCACATACGGAACGGATAGTAAACGGAACAGATGTGTGTTTTGCGCTCGCGCTAGATATTTTCATTTTAAATAGTTAAAAGAATTGTATTTTATACATTTTATGTCCAACAGTACCATTTAAGTGCAAGCTGAATCAACTGAAGTGAGTGGCGCATAAGTAAACATACAAGCAAAACAAATAAGCGAACAAAAAGTTGCATAAATAAAATAGTTTGTTTTGCTGTTGTTGTTTTTGCTGCGGCGATAGCTGAGTTAACAAAAGTAAGTCAAGCTGCAATTGTTGGTATTGGGAAGGCACAGGGAACAATCTGCAGCAGATCTGCTTTGGACACCTCCGCAAAAGAGCATTGGAGCCGCTAAATCCAAGACAATTCGGATTAATCTCCATCCCTTTTGGTTTTGCTTTGCGTACCCGAGGGCGCACCTCTGTTCAGATTCTCTCATTTGTTACTCTGTCCTTTCCCATCATATTCGCAATTGATGCCCTTTGCTCATCATTCCATATCAACAAACGTCAACTACTTCTTGGAATCGAAACAGCTGATCAGCTAGAAACAGAGTGCTGCCAAGTTAGTTTTACGCTTAGGTTATAGTAGCAATTGCTCATATCATAAAATTATTTAAATTGCCATAAACTTGTGTATTGCGGTTAGTATATATTATTGCCATACGTTAAC
>NW_023485824.1:0-1387 GCF_013731165.1 Rhagoletis pomonella | reverse complement strand
AAAAAAAACGCATAAAATTTGCAAAATCTCATCGGTTCTTTATTTGAAACGTTAGATTGGTCCATGACATTTACTTTTTGAAGATAATTTCATTTAAATGTTGACCGCGGCTGCGTCTTAGGTGGTCCATTCGGAAAGTCCAATTTTGGGCAACTTTTTCGAGCATTTCGGCCGGAATAGCCCGAATTTCTTCGGAAATGTTGTCTTCCAAAGCTGGAATAGTTGCTGGCTTATTTCTGTAGACTTTAGACTTGACGTAGCCCCACAAAAAATAGTCTAAAGGCGTCAAATCGCATGATCTTGGTGGCCAACTTACCGGTCCATTTCTTGAGATGAATTGTTCTCCGAAGTTTTCCCTCAAAATGGCCATAGAATCGCGAGCTGTGTGGCATGTAGCGCCATCTTGTTGAAACCACATGTCAACCAAGTTCAGTTCTTCCATTTTTGGCAACAAAAAGTTTGTTAGCATCGAACGATAGCGATCGCCATTCACCGTAACGTTGCGTCCAACAGCATCTTTGAAAAAATACGGTCCAATGATTCCACCAGCGTACAAACCACACCAAACAGTGCATTTTTCGGGATGCATGGGCAGTTCTTGAACGGCTTCTGGTTGCTCTTCACTCCAAATGCGGCAATTTTGCTTATTTACGAAGCCATTCAACCAGAAATGAGCCTCATCGCTGAACAAAATTTGTCGATAAAAAAGCGGATTTTCTGCCAACTTTTCTAGGGCCCATTCACTGAAAATTCGACGTTGTGGCAGATCGTTCGGCTTCAGTTCTTGCACGAGCTGTATTTTATACGGTTTTACACCAAGATCTTTGCGTAAAATCTTCCATGTGGTCGAATAACACAAACCCAATTGCTGCGAACGGCGACGAATCGACATTTCACGGTCTTCAGCAACACTCTCAGAAACAGACGCAATATTCTCTTCTGTACGCACTGTACGCATTCGTGTGGTTGGTTTAATGTCCAATAAAGTAAACTGAGTGCGAAACTTGGTCACAATCGCATTAATTGTTTGCTCACTTGGTCGATTATGTAGACCATAAATCGGACGTAAAGCGCGAAACACATTTCGAACCGAACACTGATTTTGGTAATAAAATTCAATGATTTGCAAGCGTTGCTCGTTAGTAAGTCTATTCATGATGAAATTTCAAAGCATACTGAGCATCTTTCTCTTTGACACCATGTCTGAAATCCCACGTGATCTGTCAAATACTAATGCATGAAAATCCTAACCTCAAAAAAATCACCCGTTAGTTATGAAATATGTATAAATAAGCTAATACTGTACATTAGAAATTATTACTTTGTTTAAAGATACTGATAAAACACATCATGCCTGGAATCAATCGAATCCTCAATAGCGAGCATC
>NW_023485823.1:0-1387 GCF_013731165.1 Rhagoletis pomonella | reverse complement strand
AATTCGGGAACTAAATATCTTTAGTTGTCGAAACTAATCCTTTTTTCAGTGCATAATGAAGTCCCAACCCGGCGTAATATAGCAAGTATTGGCTTCTAAATAAATGAACCTTGATTTCATTATATAGGCCTCTTTTTTAATTTTATTACCGCGCGCCCAAAGTTGATCGGTTTCCACAAAATTTGTTTTCTTAAGTCAAAGACCGTCTTTTGTGGCCACACTATAAAGTGCAGCGTTTGCAGTTGAACGATCTTGTTAAGTGGCTCCTGAGGTGAAATGCTCACCGCTCCCGACATGCCGTACCGCGTGGGCCTTTCTTCTTCTTCACTTTACCTATAATTATCTGGTAGTTTTTTTTTTTACAGCTTTCCACAAGACAAAGGTTCCACGGGTTATAATTTCTTTAATAACAACTCTCTTTGCTTCCTAAGGATGCCTAGGTATTTCGCTCTGGGTAAAGATAGTTCTCTCTAAGCGTGGCAGAGTGTGTGTAGTCCCCAATCCATTCTGGTTGGTTTAAAGATGAGGCCCAGTGCTCCCTTCATTTGCTCACTTATATTTCATTGTCAGGAATTTGTCTGGGATAGCAAACCAGATGGTTGTTTTTATAACACAATTTGCCCCTTTAGCTGCGTTGATTATTCTGTTCCCAAGCATGACTGAAGTTCCTTGCTTTTAATCTACCCCGGACAAGATTGAAGGCTATTTACTTTAATGCTTTAATGCTTTAATATTTTTTAATACACACATCCTACTTGTTTTATTTTCCTTATCTCATTTCAAGTGGCATCTTACCACCTACAGTACATAGTTACTCCAACCTGTCTGTCTTTCCCGCTTGCTAGCCAATGCAGAAATTTGAGTTGCATCATCCTCGCATGCAAATTGTGACTCTATTGTAAGTTGTTCTAATGCGCTGCATTGTATTGTTGTTGTATCCTTTTTTTATAACAGATAAAACTCGCCTATTGTATGAAAACTGCGCCAATCGCATTTATTTTCTTTGCGGTGACAATGCGTGGGCGGCATTTAGAAAATTTGCTGAGTTCATTTTTAATAAATGAATAAATAAATAATAAACTTAACGAATGTAAGATAGAACACATAAGTATGTACAACAATTTTAAATAACTGAAAAGGCTTAAGATGCATTGCAACTTTATGAAGATGGCAACGCGTGATGCTACTACAGTGACGCTCGGTTAAGAGGTTCAACCAAAAATGCTACTTGGCGTTGAGTAATTCTTCCGGCAGGCACTTTCACGGGTTAGGCACTTAAGGCGGAAGAGTATAGACCAAATAGCAATTGCAGAAATATAAACTGAGTAAGTTAAGCGGGTTACACTGCAGTGCTTACTATTTAGTAGATACGCTGTTTAAATCGATT
>NW_023485822.1:0-1387 GCF_013731165.1 Rhagoletis pomonella | reverse complement strand
GGAGGTTATTAGCAAAAGCGAGATAGCTTCAGTTAATGATTTTCAAAGTTCAAAAGGTGAAAATGCAGTCATGGCTAATTTGGTTAACACTACTTCTCTTATTTTTAAAAATTTTGAAAACCTTTCTTTGGAATTATGTGAAATGAGGAGGGAAATGAATCAAAATTATTCAAGGTCACGTTCAGTGAATAGGAATCGTTTTAGGAGCCCTTTTAGATATCGATCAAAATCACGCGATAATCCGAATTGGTTATGTAGATATCATTTTAAATTTGGAAGCAAGGCTAAAAAATGTGAACAACCATGTGCTTTTTCGAAAAATAATAGTCCAACAAACTAAAGTCGTCCATTGTTGCGGCGACAAACAACGGGAATTTGGATATTTCCACACGTCGCCTTTTTATATTTGATAAAACAAACAAACTAAATTTTTTAATTGATAGCGGAGCAGAAATTTCGGTACTTCCAGTTTCTAAATTTTCGAATACTAGGAAATCTTCAGATATAATTTTAACGGCAGCTAACGGCTCAACTATTTTTACATACGGGAAGAAACTTTTGAATATTAATTTGGGTTTAAGGCGTGAGTTCCTTTTTACATTTTTGATTGCTGATATTGCGAAGCGAATATGGACTTCTTATTGATATTAAAAACAAGTGTTTAGTAGATCCGTTAACAAATCTATCAGTTAATACAATTTCGTACTTTTGCAATGTTCCTCTTCCGAAAATTTTTTCAGTAGATGATCAATATACAAAATTATTGAAGGAATTTCTTTCCCTTATTTCTGAGCCAGATTGCTCAAAACCGGTTAAGCATACAACGGTTCACAGACTTGTCACTGAAGGAAACCTTCCATTTTCTAAGCCAAGGCGCTTAGATCCTATCAAATTTAAAGTAGCTAAAACTGAATTCGATTTTTTGGTAAAAACAGGGATTTGTAGACCATCAAATGCATCTCCACTTCATTTAGTACCAAAGAAAGAAGTTAATGACTGGCGTCCTTGTGGTGATTTTAGAAGACTTAATAATGTGACTGTACCGGATCGTTATCCTTTGCCTCATATTCACGATTTTAATATGAGCCTTAGGAATAAAAATATATTTTCAAAGTTAGATTTAGTTAGAGCGTATCACCAAATTCCAATGGCAGAAGAAGACATTTTTAAAACGCCGATTACTACTCCTTTCGGTATGTTTGAGTTCACCCGAATGCCTTTCGGGCTGAGGAACTCAGCGCAAACGTTTCAGAGATTCATCAACGAAGTAGTAGGTAAATTAGATTTTGTTTTCGCGTATATTGATGATCTACTGGTTGCAAGTGAAAGTGAAGAACAACATTTAGGGCCAATTTCACAGTGCGTAGTTAACTCAGAATCGGCAGTT
>NW_023485821.1:0-1387 GCF_013731165.1 Rhagoletis pomonella | reverse complement strand
AACCGTTCTAGCAATTTGTACCCAACTCGGTATTGTTATTGTGCTTGCCACATAAAAGCAAACCGTTGAAAGTTGTTGAAATCGGACTAAAATTACGGCCGCTTTTCATATAACGGTAAATTTCAGAAATGCTTGAAATTTCAATATTTCGAAATTTAAGGACGCTAATTTACTTAAAATTTATACACCCCGGCTTATCATGTAGCGGTAGCTTTCGGAAAGGTGGAAAACACATATTTAATACTTGCGCCGGGTATTTAATGTTCGGCTCCGCCCGAACTTAGACTTTCTTACTTGTTTAGTTTGTTATATACATACTTTTATGTACAATGTTTATGTCCAATTAAATATATAAAAAATTACATACATAAGTTGACTATGATTACTCGGCTTCCATAGTAGCACAATGCCACTAAGTGCATTTTAAAATTTTCGGGCAATAGCCTCGCTATTATCGCGAAGCATTAATTTAAATGAACTAAAACTCCTCTCAACATCTACAGATACTAATGGTGCCCAATTCAAAAATTCCACACCATGTATAGCTATATTTTCTGGCAATGCCACAGACCTTTCACCATTCAAAACGCCGGCAACTTTTTTTTATAATTTCCAGACCTTGACTTGCTTGGAGTACCATGCTAAATTTTTCCAATATTATATTGGCTACTGGCACCTGGCCTGTTTAAAATTGTTTTTATGTTCTTCAGAACTTCCAATACATTATTAATAGGCTCACCTACCCTCCAGTACTGCTGGAGTCAATCGCTACTTTTGAACTGCTACTGCGCCGACTCGTAGGGAAGTAGCTACTCTATTAAACCGTGGTAGTGACATGGTATTGCAGAGTGAAACCAGTCGGAAGCAGAATAGCGAAAAACTACGACAGAGGGCGCCCATAAATCACGCAAGTGACTACTTTAGTAACTTCCGGTAGTGCAGAGAGAACCGATGGTGACTACCGCCTAGGACATTGCCTTGTAAAAGTAATCGCTGAAATACACTGCAATTAGTCGGTCGGTAATTGACGGAGTTTAGCAGGGTATATATAAATCAATAAATTAACAAGTAATATTTAGAAAAAAAAACCGACTTCAACTCTCATATAAAAAAAAATATATATACATATATATATCTCATGATCCACTGATCGGATCTTAACCAGATTAGTATGCGACCACCTCTGAGACACTACCTTTCCGATGCAAAATTATCGTAATCGGTTGACGTGGTCCAAAGTTATGCGGTAACATACATAAAAAAAAAAATATTCCGACGAACTGATAACCTCCTCCTTTTTTGGAAGTCGGTTCAAAATCTTAAAATACAAGTATAAGCATGGGCGTAGCCAGGTAGGGGCAGGGGGGTGCTCGAGCCGCCCCCTAAC
>NW_023485820.1:0-1387 GCF_013731165.1 Rhagoletis pomonella | reverse complement strand
TTTTTTTTTCATACAAAAAAAATTGTGATCATGTGTTATATGGAAGAAAATGCGAACACCCTCCACAAAAAAAATTCTAAAAATTCAACGGTAATTTTTAATGACTAGAAACTTGCACTTTAGTGTACTTCATTGAATGGGCTACAAAGCTGCATACCCGAAAATTTTCTAAATTTCAAAATAAAAAAATTGAAATCTTGATAACAATTTTTTTTGAAGTTTGATTAATTTTTATGCAATTTGTGCAAGCTTTTAAACTTTTATTATTGTGGTTTCTGTTATAGATTAATTCTATTTTAAAGAAAATTATTAAAAATAATTATGTAGTTGATCGCATCTGTGTGTACTACAAGCATCCATATGCGCATGCCTAATAGGAAGAAAGTTAGTTGCAGCTTTTTTCACAGATATCTATTCCACTGAAAATGATGTGAAAAAGCTGTAACTAACTTTAGTGTCAACTTTATTTTGACCATGAATGAGCCCCATTATTTACATGTAATACGAGTATTGCAGTGAAAAATCATCATTCAACACATTGGTCCGTATGCATAAAAACTAAGCAATTGCTTTTACTTAAAATTTCATAACTTTCACTTAAATTTATTTGATCAAATCGAGTAAAAGGTCTGAGATTTTAAGAAAAGGCGTTTGCTTAGGTTATATGCATATGGCATATTTTTTTCGAAATAACTGTTCATAAAACTCAAACATAACTTTTCGAGAAAAACCACTTTGCTAACAAGTGCAATTGCTGCTTTTGTACGTTTTTGTCAATGTGTCCATCTTTAAAGTGAGTTTGGGAAAAAACTAAGGCACCTAGAAAACTGGAGTTTGTTGCATTGAAAATAGCGCAGCAACTACAATAAGAATCGTTAAAAAAAAAAAACGATTTTTGCGACCCAAATGCCGACGGCAAATCACCAATGAGTTTGCATATTTGCATAGCTTTCACATATTTATTAGATAACAAATCTACGTTTTGGAGTTAAAGCATTCCCTGGCATATGTTTTAGTAAATTAATTTTCATTAATTTAACCAAGAATTTTAATCTTTTTTTTATTAAATCAATGCCGCGAAAAAGAAAATCCAAACCAAAATACTTAACATTGATACAAATTAACAAAATTGTATCTCCGCTCAGCTCCGTTAACTTGCCGCTCAGATCTGTTAATTTTCCGCTCTCAATTTTCGATTCGAGTGGTGAGCTTCTAGAGCGATTTTGGTAGTGTTTGACAATTCACGCGGCTATTCGTAATTGCTGCTTCCAGAGAACGTTTAATACAGAGAAGCAGCAACACGCTACTCGTTGGTATTTTGTAATAGATCAGAAATCCCTTAGAAGTTCACCACGTTAAATTTTTAACATCGATAGCTCTAGAAGTT
>NW_023485819.1:0-1387 GCF_013731165.1 Rhagoletis pomonella | reverse complement strand
GCCGAAGAAGTCGTCGGATTTCAGCGAGCCCAAAAGAACAACTGGTACGAGGAGGGCTGTCAGGAAGCTTCAGAGAAAAAAGATGCCGCCTACAGGGCCACGCTGCGATCGGGCGCAACGCGCGCTATGTGGGACCGCTACAGGGATCTGAGGAGGGAAGCGAGACGTATTTGCCGCAATAATAGAAGAGAGAGGCCGAAATACGTGAGTGCGAAGAGCTTGAAATGCTGGCCGACAGGAAGAATGTCCGAAAATTTTACCAGAGTTAGGCAACTTACGGAAGGTTTCAAGAACAGGGGGTACTCCTGTAAGAACAACCGATGTTCAGAACATACTTAAATTATCGAGGGAACACTTTTCCGTCCTACTGAATGGTAGCAGTACGGAAAGTTGTGGAGAAGAAGAACCAGAGCCCGCAGTCGATGATGACGAAGTCGATGTTCCTCCGCCTGACCATGACGAGGTACAAATAGCAATAGCGCGGCTGAAAAACAACAAAGCTCTGGAGCTGACAGCCTGTCAGCTTAGCCATTCAAGTACGGCGGCGAGGAATTGATAAGGTGAATGCATCAACTCTTATGCAGAATATGGTCAGATGAACGCATGCCCGACGACTGGAATTTAAGTGTGCTCTGCCCAATCCAAAAGATCGGGCGACCCCGCCATTCGCGCCAACTACCGCAGAATCAGCCTACTAAGCACAGGTTACAAGGTTTTATCGAGCGTATTGTGTGAAAGACTGAAGCCCACCGTCAATGAACTGATTGGGCCTTATCAGTGTGGCTTTAGGCCAGGTATTCACAATACGCCGAATCTGGGAAAAGACCCGCGAGAAAAGGATTGCCACTCACCACCTATTTTTCGACTTTAAAGCCGCAGTACTGAAAGGAGTTGCCTATACGCCGCTATGTCTGAATTTGGCATCCCCTCAAAACTCATACGGCTGTGTAAAATGACGTTGAGCAATACCACTAGCCCCGTCAGGATTGGGAAAGACCTCTCCGAGTCGTTCGCCACCAAACGGGGTTTCAGACATGGCGACTCCCTTTCATATGACTTCTTTAATCTGATGTTGGAGAAGATAATAATAGCTGCAGAACTCTACCGCTCGGGAAAAATTAACTACAAGAGCGTGCAATTGCTGGCTTATGCCGATAACATCGACATCATCGGTAACAAAAACCGCGAAGTCTGTTCTGCGTTTTCCCAGTTCGATAAGGGAGCAAAGCGAATGGGTCTGGTGGTAAACGAGGACAAGACGAAGTATCTCCTGTCATCAAACAAACAGTCAGCACATTCGCGCCTTGGCACCCACGTCACTGTTGACAGTTACAATTTCGAGAAAGTAGAGAATTTCGTTTACTTGGGAACCAGCATTAACACCGAT
>NW_023485818.1:0-1387 GCF_013731165.1 Rhagoletis pomonella | reverse complement strand
TCCTCCGCTTTAATGGCATCCTTCAGTTCACGTATACGCTCCATACGACTAAATTTATGCAAATCAACTTGATTGATACTTTTATGTGTTCCGGAAATTTGTTCTACTCACCCTATTTCCTGCTCTGACAAGCTATTCACCAATATGCCCTCTAATACTTCAGCGCGTTTCATCTTCATCTCCAGCGTTTGATGGCCCAGCATATCGTTTTCGATCATCTTATTCAGCTTGATATTATTTTCCATTTGAGATTTTATTCTATAGACAAATTGGAAATTATAAATGTTTTAAAATGTAACAGAGTATTGAAATTGACAATGAAAGTTTTCACGTAGTTTTATTGCACTTAAAAGATTCGCTTAAAGGAGAAACTCGAAACTCGAAAGCTCATTTCATACAAAACTCGAAAGCTCATTTCATACGAATTTCTAAAGTTTAGTAAAAGCTCCCTGCCATGAGCTTTTTTTTTAACTGCTATAAGAATTATATAGAAAGTCTTCGACACAAATTATTTATGATTAACTAACCTCGGATAGATTTCTTTGGCTTGCGAACAGAGCGTGGCGAATTTTACTTGTTTTATTGTATTCTCAATTACTTCCAACTCGTTCTTGAGGAACATCATGCTTGTCGTTTCACGTACATAACGTTTAGCCTTCGATATGGGATCTCCGCTTTTGATCGTTTGCTTGGGTAAACTTGATCGTTTGGCATCTTTGCGATATTGTGACATCATTTGCAATTTCGATTGCATGCTTTTACGCGATTTATCCTCCATTTGCTGAATGAAGACGAATTTTACAATTTTAATCAATCAGATGCTGTTTCTTTTTTGTGAACTATTTCTCTACTTCTTTGTTCCATACGCACTCTGTACTTACCCTATACTCTTCACTGAGTTCCTTAAATTTCGCAATCGCTGGCATACCCAAGTACAGAATATGCTTAATAAAATTCGCCTGATCTTCAATGTCTTGGCTAAGCGAGCGTAAGATTGGCTCGTAGAAGATGCCATCGTGTCGCAGCACTTGAATCATTTTCCTATAGGTGCCATTTATGGTTTTAATCGCTTTCAAGCGCACATTGGAGTTTTCAATTTTCTTGCGAAATACTCGCGATTTGAGCTCTTCTTCCAGCACAAATTCATTCTCGTACTTGATGCGATTCTCTAGGACAGCGCGTTCAAGCTGAAAGCGAGGGCGATATGTATGAGAAGAGGCGAGGTAAGATACGATAGGAGATTAGACCGACGGTACAAAATATATTAGGTAGTGATAAACGAAATGAGAGTCAGATAAAAAAGATTTAGTATAGATAATAGATAATAGATAATAGATAAGAGATAATAGATAATAGATAATAGATAATAGATAATAGATAATAGATA
>NW_023485817.1:0-1388 GCF_013731165.1 Rhagoletis pomonella | reverse complement strand
TACTAATGCATGAAAATCCTAACCTCAAAAAAATCACCCGTTATTTCCGTACAGCACTAACTTTATACTTTCCGAGAAACCAAAAAAAAACAACACAACGTCATAACCGATTTACTTCCGATATGTATTTGACGAGGAAATACGAAAATTCTTCACAAAAGAAAAAGAAATCAAAACATTCGTACAAAGTAAAACGTATTTCAGAAAGCTGATCGAAAACGGAATTTTGGGTCTTGACATAATTCTCGGAAAGCTCATTAAAAAAATGTCTGCCCATCGCTCTTTGCTTCCGCTTCCTACTATTCTTGTACACGGAATACGGTTGCTACTTAATTGTTGATAAATGGCAATATGCATGGGCGTAGCCAGGTAGGGACAGGGGGGTGCTCGAGCCCCCCCTAACTTTCAAATTTTCCTTATATATATATGAAATAGTACCCTGAAATGCCAGCTTAGGGTCAACCCCCCCTAAATTTCATTCTGGCTAGGCCTATGGCAATATGAATATATCAAATGTAACATTATCATTGTAAAGTCTGACATTTTTAACGGTATTTGTGTAGTTCAGAGCCATGTACTTATGCAAATCATTCATCTCGGTAAAAAAATCGGTGCTTTTCTATGACTTTCGACGTGGATTAAACCGACAGAAGACCGTATCAAGAAGAAGCTCCAAAAATTCGTTCAAATGCAAACAAAATTATATTTAGCTTTCTGGAGAACATTAAAAACAAAAAATTTGCCCATTTCCCATTATAAATATTTGGTTTTATTTGTCCATCTCATTTAAAAATACACACATGTTGGTTTTATAGTTATTCCATGTATGTACTTATATTGAATTCAATTAAGCAGTGCCTGGGTTCAAGCCCTTGTCAAAGCAACATCGCAAATAAAAAAAATATATAGAAAAAAGGTTTTTTCTTAACAGCGGTCGTCCCTCGGCAGGAAATGGCAAATCTCCGAGTCTATTTCTGCCATGAAAAACTCTTAGGTCCCTCCGCTTTGTGTGACAACATCAAGGCGCACGCCACAAATCGGAGGAGAAGCTCGGCCAAACACTAACATATGTGCAAGCGCCAATCTATTATTATTATTAGATCTCTGCAAGTGTTCATGGTAGAGTACTGGAACTTGATATGGAGATATATAAAAGCAATCGCATAGTCATGAAGAAACAATGGGGCTATTGGAAAAAGGGGCGTGGCACCTCCCATACAAACCGAATTTTTCACACTGCATATCTTTGAGTACTGTTCATGATAGAGTACGCGAACATTGTATGTGGATAGATGAAGTCCACCCCATACTCTTAGAGAAAAGTGGGGCTATTTGAAAAGCGGCGTGGCGCCTTCCAAACGCACTGAAACTGTTACGTATCTTTGTAT
>NW_023485816.1:0-1388 GCF_013731165.1 Rhagoletis pomonella | reverse complement strand
TTTTGGACCGCCCTAATGTACATATATGCTGTACATGAGTTTAACGTTAAAAATTATCCATCACTCAGAACTGTACTCGGCTGAAAAAATTGTATTCGTAATCGGAATTGAAATATATTTCAGGGTACGAAAATAAACTGTACAAAACAATTCCCATTTGCTCATCGATCATCATATCATTTGTGGTTTTGTACATAGTCAGAAACAGATTGTAAGATTCAATGTCATTTTCCCCAACGAGAAACGTTTGCTTTTCGTTTGTGACAATTGTACCATAGGGTACGTTTTATATGTATGCAAACGTTTCAATTACGTGAAAAATAATTTTTTCTGTAAATTTTCATATCCAATTCAATTAAAAAATATTTTTATTTTTTTTTATTCATTGCAGCCATTCGTTTTGTATTTGTTTATTGCATATATGTACATACATAAATATATTTTCCCTGCACGATTCATTTCGTTTGTTGTTTCGTCTGTAACTACTAAACTACTGTAGTGTACTATCGCCAAAGTGAACTCAGCCGTTTTGTTTTCGTATTGTACCGAACTGTTAAAGTAATAAACGAAACGAAATAGTAACGTACAATATAGTTTATTTTCGTACACTGATATATTTTAAAGAAAGTCAGAATAACAAGAAATATTTATACATGTATATCCTGTTTTTGTTCATCTACATAAATTTATTATATTTGAAATGCAACCCAGCTGGTGTCCCAGCTTGCAGAAAACTCGCAAATTCCTGCAAATTTGCGTTCGTGCAGAAATTGGCAAGTTTCTCAAGATGAGAGAGAATTTGAGAGAATTTTTTCTTACTCTGATATTTTGAGTGTAGGATAATTCTTGCCGGATTTTCGACGAACAAACCTATTTTCAGCTATAAATTAAGATTATTCTTGGAAACTACTACTATCTTTTTCTCAAGCTGAGAAACTCCTTCAAAGCTTTGTATGCTTCTCAAGCGTACATAAAGTTGAAATTACCCAATGTTGGATATTGGAGATACATATATCTTCGTTCGCAACTTAACCTCAAGTCGTTCATAAACCTAAATGTACAACAAAAAAGACAAAACAGAAATGAATTACCCAGCTGGTAAGAAACATATATCTTATGGTCCCTCCTTTTTCCCTAAGTGCAATGCTGAATTTCTACTACCAACATGGTCATTAAAACTGTTGTAAGTTAATGCCCAGTGGAAATACAGCATAATGTAAAAAATCACATAAATAAATATTAGGTAATAGGAACCTCACACTTGTGCGATTTTGATGCAGCGATTTATTCCAACATTCCAACAGCCGGTTCCCTCAGCAATTTAAATGGAAAACACAAAAGAAAATAGTTTTCCACTCAAATTGCTTTCGTGAAATTGGCCGATAGAC
>NW_023485815.1:0-1388 GCF_013731165.1 Rhagoletis pomonella | reverse complement strand
TTTGGCAGAAGGCTATTTATTTTTATAGCGCTTGCCAACTTTAAGTGCTTAAAGTGCACTTAACTGCAAGTAGCTGCACGCACAGCATCCGAGCATTTAACTAGTCAGCCACCAACCAAATAAGCGATGCAAAATTCAGTGAATGAAAGTGAAAATGAGTTCAGCCACCTTTAAGTGTTTGCCAACACTGGCGCGCTTCTACTACATTGCTACCAGCGCACTAATGTCCGCTGCGTGTCACGCTGATTTTAGTCAACTTTAAGCAAAGTATTTTGGCAAAAAACTACGAAAATTTTTTAGGAATTTTCGCGCGGCACATAGTCGAATGTAGAGATCAAAGAAACGTTTTTGAAAGCATTTTCTATTTTCGTTGTTTTTTTTTTTTTTGTTAATTTGCTTGCAGCTCCACTGCATTTCAAATGATGCTTAGCCAGCGCAAGTGCAGCGAAATTGAAGAAAAATACTTAGAATACTTATACCTACATATGTATGTGTATTTATTTTGAAATGAGCTTTGCACTACTCGTAGATACTTTTGCTCGCACTTCGAATAGAAAAATATGACATATCGCTGCTGCCGCTGCCGCTGCTACACTGCTATGGTAATATAATTAAATCTGAAGTGCTGTTGTTGCAACAAAGTAACACTACTGCATTACGCACGCACGCACGCTCGCACTTCTGGCACGCATGTATGTTGTATTTCCATCAACGCCCGCGCGCCGATAAGCCCCACATTCCGGGCCAGTAGGCAGGCCAGCAACGCGCCACGTAGGGAAAACAGCCGCAATCTCAGCAACAATCACAGCGGGGCTCCCCAGTAGCCGAACGTCCGACCGACCGACCGACCAGTCGACCGTGTGTTGCGCTTCAAGCGCTGCCGTCGCATGCCACCACAGGGCGCAAGTGGCAGGGAAGATATTTCCAATAAGTGTTGCAGTGAATGTGGCATGCCCCAAGTATGCATACAAAAGTTGGCTGCTGCTGCACCATCACCAAACCATTACACCATTCAATCAGCAAGAATTCCAAATGCGTAATGGGTTCGCCACAGTGTCCGATTTCAAATGGCACTCCACCAGTGCATTACAGCCAAAATGCCAAGTAATTTAAAATCGTTTTGGGATTGGATGTTATACATACATATGTAGTAACATATTTTCCGAAGCAGAAAGTAAATGTTTTATTGAAAAGTAATTTCATTCACTCGCTGGCACACATCAGCGCACAGTGGTTCAAAACTGGCATTTAGTGTTCACAATTCACTCAATTTGATTAATCTTTTTTAATGAAAGCTAATAGACCAGTTAATCTCCTAATCCAGTTAATAAATGTTACGTAATAAAAACTTGTTGAAAACAATTGTAGGGTTCCCCCAAATCGGAAAA
>NW_023485814.1:0-1388 GCF_013731165.1 Rhagoletis pomonella | reverse complement strand
GTCTGGCTTGGGCAACGCAGGTTGTCATTGGCGAGGTTAGTCATAAGTTTGGAGCAGGCTGTACAGCTTGCGGGGTAGCCTCGATGACCTTTGAGCTGGACTGAGAGCCTGAAGCTGCTAATCCTGTTAGGCTCTCGCGATAAAGCAGCGTGTGATGCTGTCGACCGCAATTACGGCATCCACCAGAAGAACATTGTTTCGACGAATGTCCAGCCCTTAAGCAATTATAACAAAGCTTCGATTCCTTAACCGCCTCGAAACGTGCCCCTGGTGACATTGCTGCAAGCGTTGGACATCTCGTGATACGATGAATGCCATGGCAATGGGCACACTTCCCATCAACCGTGGAAACCACGTTAGAATTTACTGCTCGCGGCAATCGCACCGACTCAATGGATGTTTCCTGGCATAGGCTATGTGCTCTTTTTTCTAGAAATTTCAGCAAATCCTCCAACAGCGGTATCTCATGTGAAGAACAACGCATAGACCAGTCGCGTTTCGTGATAGTAAGTAGCTTGGAGATAACGATGGGAACTGCCAATGCATCCCATTTATCGACAGGCACCTCCATAACCCGCAACGCGCGTAGCGACTCGTGAACCGTGTCCACAATGGCAAGCAAAGACTTGGCCGATTCTTCTGTCGACAATTTTAAGTTAAGGAACCGCGTCACATGGATTTCTGCGAGTTGCTTTTTGTTATCATAACGGTCCTTTAACACGCGTGTTTACCTCCTCGTAGCCACCCGAATAAACACCACCTATGAGCGGCACCTCCTTTGAATTGACAGATTGCCGAAGCTTCCCTAATTTGAACGCTTCTGGATAGGAGGACTTGTGTACGAGAGTCTCAAATGTGTCCTTAAACGCAAGCCAATTACACATCCTCCCATCGAATACCGGAATCACCAGCGGGTCAATTTTCAGTTCGACCGAACGCCCATCCAACAGAGCGCTATGAGTGTTGAGCACGTGGTCGGTTGAGGCCGCAGCCGGAACCGATTTTGTGCTTGCTATCAGACGATTGAGGCGACAGCAAGCGTCGTCATATAACGCCTCAATTGCTTCCCACAAGGCGTCATGCGGTGCAACCTCATCCTTGGTAGCCTGGTCTACAAGATGAGCGTGATTAAGAGTGAATCGCTGAAAGTGTGTTTCCAATGATTTAAGCTCGTGCTCCAGTTGAAATACGTCGTGGGTTTCGCAGCTGGCTTCACACACCCGCGCATGTATGCGCTTGATTGCATTGACGGCCGCTGAGCGCCAGTTTAATTCCGCCATGTTCACCAAAATGAAACAAAAACAATATATACATATGTCAATCCTCACAGGAGGCACCAAGAAATGTTACAATGATGTTACCAATATAATCCTTTATTGAAGAAAGAA
>NW_023485813.1:0-1388 GCF_013731165.1 Rhagoletis pomonella | reverse complement strand
TGTCTGGAATGACGAGAGTGGCCATAGACAGGTTGAGGACCTCCGTTAGGTATTCTACTCCCGCAGGACCGAAATTTTTCAGCATCAACATGCATATTCCGTCGGGTCCAATGGCTTTGGAGGCTTTCGCCTTCCCGATGGCTACCCTTTCCTTACCGCTGTTGAAAACAAGAGGCGCACTGGGCTTTGGCATTTTGTGCAGCCTTCTGGTCACTCGACGTTTGGCTTTATCCGCCGGAGGATGCAGAATGAACTGCCGGCTAAAATAGCTCGTGCATCGCTCCGGGTCCGACGAGGCGTGGTCACCAAAGTCTATCTCGACTCTGTCGTCACGCTTCGTCGGGTTGGACAACGACCTCACGGTTGACCAAAGCTTGCTCACAACAGAGGCGAAGGTGCAGGTCTTCAAATGCTCTTCCCATTTCTCCCGCTTATGTACGTTCACAAGTTGCCGAATCTCCGAATTGAGATCCCTGATACGGGGATTTCCGGGATCGGCCTGACGAAGGTTGTCGCGGTCATTGGCCAGAACAGCCGCTTCAGCAGGAAAGTTCGAACGTGGATCCTTAATACATCCTGCTGGGATGAAACGAGCTGCAGCAGCGGTAACAACCCTGCGGAACTTACGTTCACCTACATGAACGTGTCGGTTGGTATGGGCAGTGCAGTGAAGGCGCCCTCAGTAACATCCGTAAAGCCTTTCCAGTCAGCTTTGGAAAAGTTGACATAAGTCCGGTGATCCACGGAAGCAAAGTCGGCAGGTTTATCAATCGAGATGACTATGGGCAGATGGTCTGATGCTAGGGTCAGCATAGGTCGCCATGATACGCTGTTTATCAGACTAGCGCTGACAATTGTTAGATCTGGCGAGCTGCAGCAGCTGCCCATAATCCTGGTGGGTGCGTCGTCGTTCATTGGGCAGAATGTCGAATCGTCTATCTGCTCAGCCAGTAGTATTACCCTACGATCATTTGACAGGCTTGAGTGCCAAAGATCGTGGTGCGCGTTAAAGTCACCAACTACCATACGGTTTTCACCTCTGAGTAGCGCACATATATCACGGTGATATCCTGCCGGGCAGCTGGTGACAGGGGGTATGTATACGTTAAATATTTTCCCCTATTTGGTAAGGGTTATAATCCTAAAGCGCGGCCGAAGGCCTCCTACGCAGAAAGGTGTCTAAAAGTTAAACAACTTTTTATATATCCTTATTACCCCTTTTTTTTAATTATTTTTCAAACAGCTCCCCTGTGGTCTGTGGGGTGGTTGGGGGGGAGGGGTGAATTTACGAAACATTTTATGGTTTCTTATTTCCTTCACACCGCATTGCTATTTTTTCTATCTTTTCCTTTAGTTTAGCGCTGTAATCTATTAAGTTATATCTTTTA
>NW_023485812.1:0-1388 GCF_013731165.1 Rhagoletis pomonella | reverse complement strand
TATAAAGAGAAAAGGGACTTCTCTGTAACAGGAATGGCGAACGACTGGTCCGATTTTCGTGAAATTTTGTATATAAATAGCTTTCAGCAACCACCATGTTTTAGGCCAAAAATTTTTTGGCGGTAGGTGGACCAGGGACCGATCTATTCGATAAAATCTTATTATGGTCAGATCTGCTTAAAATTTGGTTCGGGGGTAGCTTTTTACCTGTACTACCATATAGGATCCTTTTCTTTCCGCGAAGTGGACCAGGGCCGATCTATTCGAAAAAATCATATTTATGGTCCGATTTGCTTAAAATTAGGTACGTAGGTTGCTTTTTGCCTGGATTAGCATATAGGATCCTTTTTCGAGAAGTGGACCAGGGACCGATATATTCGAAAAAATCGTATTTATGGTCCGATTTGCTTAAAATTTGGTATGTAAGTAGCTTTTTGCCTAGATTAGCATATATGATCCTTTTTTCCGGGACCGATCTATTCGAAAAAATCGTGTTAGTGGTCAGATTTGCTTAAAATTTGGTATGTAGGTAGCTTTTTGCCGAGATTAGCATATGGGATCCTTTTTTTTGCGAAGTGGACCAGGGACCGATCTATTCGAAAAATCGTATCTATGGTTAGATTTGATTATATATTTTGCAAACCGTTTTTTTAGTGTTCGTTCAAGAACGGCTGAACCTATTTTTTTGAAACTTCAGACACCTGTCCCAAGGATGGTTAAAGGCTAAAAAAATTTTATATGTAAACGTGGCAATTCCAATAGAAACCGAATTTTTCATACTCCATATCTCTGGAAGTGTTTATGGTAGAGTTCTGGAACTTCGTATGGAGATATACGAAATCAATCGCATACTCTTGGAGAATAATTTGAGCTATTGGAAAAGTGGGTGTAGAACCTCCCATACAAACGTAATTTCTCATACTACATATCTCTGAAAGTGTTCATGGTAGAGTTCTGGGTCTTGGTATGGAAATATACGAAATCAATCGCATACTCATGGAGAAAAATTGGAGCTATTGGAAAAGTGGGTGGGGCACCTCCCATACAAACCGAATTTTTCGTACTGCATATCTCTGGAAGTGTTCATGGTAGAGTTCTGGAATTTGGTATGGAGGTAACGAAATCAATCGCATACTTTTGGAGAATAATTGGAGCTATTGTAAAAGGGGGCGTGGCACCTCCCATACAAACCGAGTTTTTCATACTGCATATCGCTGGAAATGGCCATACTAGATTATTGGGACTTAGTATGGAGATATATGAAATCAATCGCATACTCATGAAGAAAAATGGGAGCTATTGGAAACGAGGGCGTGGCACCTCCCATACAAACCGAATTTTTATACTGCATATCTCTGAAAGTATTCACGTTACAGTACTGGAACTTC
>NW_023485811.1:0-1388 GCF_013731165.1 Rhagoletis pomonella | reverse complement strand
AGTTATTCAGTTTTAGATACATTTATATTTCTGTGTTCGTATGGAATAGTAGTTTATGTCGGGAAGCTAGCTTTAGTATAATCCGGCATTCCCTTTATTATTTACAACACAAGGAATTTTTTGATGACCCTTAACAAGAATTAGACGTGCTAGTATCGGAACTATTTCTTGCACGTTTATTTATCCAAAATTTCTTCAACGACTCGGCGAAGGTGAGGGTATGCTGCGAATGCCGCATTATACTAAAACCAGCCTTTTGACATAAGCTACTATTCCATATGAGTGGGGCACGTGCGAAATGCGGATTTTCCCAGTTGCAGTACTGCAGTAACTCGACACCTTCCTCACCAACCGCTCTGTCCTCTATGAGCTTCTTAATGTAACTGAATTTAAGAAAAAATACTACCACAGCGTTTCACTCTTGTAGTATATTGGCTATCAAGCACCAGAAAATTTCCATCACGCATTCCATATGCCACCGATTGTCGTGGATCAATTAAAATACTGTCATCACAGCTTTTTGGTACTCCAGCAACTGGTGTGTCTATGGCGGAGTTATGTGGAGCTGTTGCATGACTAAAATCAATTTCGGCTCTTTGAGAACTGGCTTGTTTGTTGCGAGCTATTGGCATCAAATGTATGCAAATTAGATTTCCAAACGAGCAACTGTTGAATACAGGAAAAAATTTATATTATATGGTTCCGCTAAAGTGCAATACTACCGTGTATAAATTGGCCGACCTTCTAATAAATCAAGCAATCTTATTGTATCGTCATCGCCGCCAGTCACCAAGAAATTTCCACTTGGGTGAATGCAACATCATTCTCCGGCGACGAATGCACTGTATTAGCTCGTCTTCAGCTTTGTCAAATATCTTAACGCGGTTACAACTTAATGCTAAAGCCACCAGATTGCCGTCTGGATGCCATGCCAGCTGTCGTCCCATACCTCTTCCCCCGGCATACATTCGCCTGAAAATGTATCGCAAATTCTTAACTTGTCGCCGCACGATGAAATTAACTTACCATTAGGGCTGAATTTTGCTGCGCGCACCCATTTGTGTGTCCAGTGAAAGATGTGTATTTTGAATCAGTATTTTGATGGCTGTTCGCCATTTTTCTAGTCTGCAAACGAATAAGCTGACGAAGAAGCAAACAAATTCAAGCACATTGTTGCATTCTACCGTACTTTTTAAAAGCTTTAAAGTCTTAAAACATATGTGAAAAACTTTTATAATCTGAATATTTCTAATGTCGCAATCAAAACCAAATTTTATAAATAGCATTTTTAAAAAGCAGTCATCTAATATTTTCCAAGTTTTTGGGCATATATGTTACCAGTTGAACAACAAATACTACCAAGTTTTAAGAGACTATTTAATGCAACT
>NW_023485810.1:0-1388 GCF_013731165.1 Rhagoletis pomonella | reverse complement strand
TTATCGAAAAATTATGTACAGAAAATATATTAAAAGACGATAAAACAGCCAATTATATAGTGTACGTATGTATGTGTGCAAAATTATAAATAATCAACAAAAAATGCTTACAACACTTCATTTGTATGGATTTTTATGCAAAATATAAATTAACGGATTCAGTGCCACGTTTGCAATTTTTTTTATTATTGCTCAATTTGAAAAAAAAAAACACTAAACCCAATGCATTTCGTATTATGGACGACTTTGCCCATGTAGTGTTTGTTCGTAAAAGCCTTAAAAAAGACATCGTTGTTAGCATAGAAATGTCCTGTCTGTCCTGTCAGGTATCCAGTGAGAGTTTTTACACTCTCCCCGCTAACATTAGACTTGACTTGAAGTGGGGGGAGTCAAAGTCGCTTGCATTGCCTTTGACAGGCGCTCGTGGGGTGCAACCTGAGAGTCCTTTCACCATTTTTGCCAGTTCCCTCTAATAGAAGTGTAACTTTGCGCTCTCAATTTTTGAGTGATGGATATTTTTTTGGTCTGCACTAAGGCGATTTGAAGAAAAATCATGATAAATCGTTTAAAATTTTTTGCTCGATGAACAGAACTAATTATGAAAGACTTATTTCAAAGGCTTCAACGGTATATACACAGAGAAAAACTGGACAAATTTTAATATCTTTTTGAATAGTTTTTAGACGAAGGAACCTGAAGAAAAAAAAAATGGAGAAATTTTCATATTATTATTATTTCTTTTATCTATAACAATGTCTTGTTATAATAATAACAGGGAACATTTCTTGTTTAATTTTTTCATTTACTGCGAATCATATTCTTCCATATAACACATGATCAAATTTTTTTATAGGAGAAAAAATTCGCAACACCCTCCACAGAAAAAAATCTAAAAAATCAACGGTAATTTTTAACGACTTGAAACTTGCACTTTATTATACTAAAATTGAATGGGCTACAAACCTGCATACCCGAACATTTTCTTAATATTTTGATTAAAAAGTGGAAATTTTGATGACAGTTTTTCGAAGTTTGATTAATTTTTCCTTGCAATATTTACAAGCTTTGAAACTTTTATTATTGTAATTTCTGTTACAGATTGAATTATATTTTAAATGAAATTTATTAAAAATAAAAAATAGACATAATTTGCAAACAATATCGATTTGAATTTCGTTTCTAATTAGTTGAACGCAGCTATACAAACATACATACATGTTCACGAACTGACTTTCAAATTTTCTTATTCAAAATGCATTGGGTTTAAAATGTTCGATTACATTGAAATCTATTTATTTACTTGTTTTTCGCTTTATTTCCTCTACTGAATGTTTCGCCATTTTTATACCTTTCATGAGCATGAAATGGTATTATAACTTTGGTCCGAT
>NW_023485809.1:0-1388 GCF_013731165.1 Rhagoletis pomonella | reverse complement strand
CTTATTTTAGATGAAATACCTTAAAAGTTTGAACGTATAATAATATTAGAAAATCAAATCCATTGGGCCAATTGCAACGCAGGAGCGTTCGATATACTCAATGGTGCAACAGGTCGATTTAGACTGACCTTCACGGCCCCTTTTCTCACTTGGCTATTTTTAGTAATAGCTCGACTTCAGCACCACTTGGCAGCACGTTTTTGCAATAGTATTGCATACATATTTAAAACATTAGCCAAATCGGAGCATAAATACGATTTTTAGTAATAACTCTACTACAGCGCCAACTGTCGGATTAAATTGTGAAATTAAACCATCCAGAGACCCACTCAAATACATAAAAACTTTCGTTAAAATCCGTACAACCATCTAGGAGGATTTCACTCACAAACACACCTACAGAAGAATAAAAAAATTCATTCAAAGATAGCTAAAGGTCGGCACTTTTGTAGGCCTACATCCCTTTTCAAATAGCCCAAATTTTCTCCATGAGTATGGGCTTGATTTCAACTATATACATATCTCGATACGAAGTTCCAGTACTGTACCATGAATACCTTCAGAGATATGCAGTATAAAAATTCGATTTATATAGGAGGTGCCACGCCCCCCTTTCCAACAGCTGCCCTCTTTCTTCATGAGTATGCGATTGATTTCGTATATCTCCATACCAAGTTCCAGAACTCTACCAAGAACACTTCCAAAGATAGGCAGTATGAAAAATTCGGTTTGTATGGAAGATGCCACGCCCCCTTTTCCAATAGTTCCAATTTTTCTCCAAGAGTATGCGATTTATTTCGTACATCTCCATACAAAACTCTAGAACTCTACCAAAAAATTTCCAGAGATAAGCAGTATGAAAAATTCGGTTTGTATGGGAGATGTCACACCCCTTTTTACAATAGCTAAAATTTTACTCCAAGGGTATGCGATTGTTTTATTATATCTCCATACCAATTTCCAAAACTCTACCATGCACACTTTCAGAGATATGGCTGTAAGCTGTTCTTTGTTATACTCTCTCTTGCCTAAACTAAGAACCTTTGTGATAAGTGTGATGTTTGTGTAATTGGTAAAGTCGGTTTTAGTGTTTATTTTATTTAGTACGTTTTTGAATTTTTATATGTATGGCTGTAGCTAGAATTGTTTATTGGGAAATTTTCTAATTGTCTCTTAATATTATTGTTCGTCATCCACTGTTTGGTGAGTTCTTTGCTTGCTAAGCACTCAGCCCTGTGTAGCGGCGGTAGTTCACCTGCTAGGGCGTAACGTATATGTGTTGGGGTGCTAGGCGTTAGTCCTAAGTATCTTCTAATTGTATTGTTGTGTATTGTTTGTATTTTTTTGTTATGAGTTTCCGCCGCATTGGTATACGTTGTGCACGCATA
>NW_023485808.1:0-1388 GCF_013731165.1 Rhagoletis pomonella | reverse complement strand
ACAAAGAAACGTTGCTGGCAACATACAAGGCAATAGGCCGGCCGGTTCTGAACTACGCAGCGCCAGTGTGGTCGCCTGGGACTAGTAGGACGCAGTGGACGAAGCTACAGACTGCACAAAACACCACACTGAGGACAGCGACGGGATGCCTCCTGATGACGCCGGAACACCACCTGCACGGCGAGGCGCAAATGCTCCCGGTGAAGGAGCACAATATAATGCTCTGCAAGCAGTTCCTGATTGGGACCCACAGAAGTGGTCACCCGTGCAGACAGCTGCTTGCAGAGGAGCCCTCGCCTAGGCACGTCAGGAGGCATCTATATGAACTAACGGACGAAGTCCAGAGGTTCATTAAGCAACCTCTGGACCCGACAGCCTACAGACAGGCCTTGAACGGCATTCACAGGGACTCAGTCTCGAGTTATGTAGACTCTAGACCTGTGAATGCCGTTCTAGGCACACCACCCCCGGACATTGACGAGACGGAGCTTCATCTGCCTCGGGAGACGCGCACCACACTTGCACAACTACGCTCCGGCTACTGCAGCAGGTTAAACTCCTACCTGAGTAGGCTGAATGAGGATGTGCCTAATGAATGTCCGGCATGCGGAGAGACCCCACATGACTCGAAACATCTCTTCGCATGCCCGGCAAACCCGACATCCCTAACGACCTTGTCCTTATGGGCAAACCCCGCAGAAGCTGCACGCTTCCTAGGGTTGCCGTTAGTGGAACTTGACGACAACGACTGAGATACCAACCGATCTGGGCGGGGTTGTTGTAGCCGCTACAACAACAACAACAACACGTCTCCCGAACCACATGAAGCTCCTTCAATTTAACTGTAACGGGCTACAGAGCAAGATTGAGGAGATAACCGTCTTCATGTGTCGGCATGGTATATTAATAGCTGCGGTCCAAGAGACGAAGTTGCACAGCAATTCAACTTTGTTGAATTGCGCCGGGTACAACGTGCACCGTCGAGATCGCGAGCGAGATAATGGTGGTGGCTTAGCGTTCATCACGCACCACACCGTGCAGTATCGTCTTATCGAAGCAGACATCGACCGCAGGGATACCACCCTAGAATGTCAGGGCATCGCTATCCGGTCAGGCGATATCGAGCTCGAAATATTCAACATATACATACCCCCTGTCACCTGCTGCCCGGCAGGATATCACCCTGATATAGGTGCGCTCCTCAAAGGTGAAAACCGTATGGTAGGAGGTGACTTTAATGCGCACCACGATCTTTGGCACTCAAGCCTGTCAAACGATCGTAGGGGAACAGACTTGGCTGAGCAGATAGACGATTCGACATTCTGCACAATGAACGACGACGCACCCACCAGGATTATGGGTAACTGCAGTAGCTCGCCAGACATCAC